>NC_092877.1:104312146-104392146 GCF_028372415.1 Notamacropus eugenii | reverse complement strand
AATGTTTCTCAGCCCTCTGCACCCTCCAGGAAATGTTTTTGCTTGCTGAAACCACCGGCACTGGCCGCCTGTTCCCCATGTATGAGCAGCATCATAAAATTCTCCAGGATGTAGTTGTCTGCAATCACCCAAGCTTGTTGACATGTAAATTAGAGTTGCCCTGAGGCTTCACTGTAACTCCTGAGCTTTGTAAGAAATTATTGGCTTTGTCTCAAATATGCTTATTTCTATGTTTAAGAGTAATAATCCATTTGAGTCAAATGAAGTCTCCCCGTTTTTTCCATTGATCATTTTTTTCTTTCCTGTCCTTTAGTCAGATGGAGTGATCTGATCAATAGATGGATCACCTAGCACAGGGATGGGGAACCTTTGGTGACCTGGAGGCCACAAGTTCTCCTGCTCCTGATCTAGCACTTTGCCTTGATTGTAGTGGCTATTCTATAAATGTCAATGAATGCATGAGCAAAGAAAGGAAGTTTGAGTAGATATTACTCCTCTCCACTTCCCCAACTAAAAAAGAAATCTTCATTGGCCTCTGAGATCCCTTGCAGCTCTAAATCTATGATACTATGATCCACCTAAATATAACTAGAAAAAGTGACAAATCTGAAGTCAGCCAGCCCCATGTCGGTGGCTCCTAAGCCTTTGAGGGTCCATGGATAGGCTTGAGGGGAGAGGGTCCAAGAACTTGGATGGGGAAAAATATAGTTTTATTTTCACTGACCTCTAACTGAAATTTAACATTTCCTTCAATTATGAATTTAAAAGAAAACCAAGAAAATCCCATTATTCTGAAAAAAAAGGCTCCTGTAACCTTTACTAGACTGCCAAAGTGGTTCATGATATAAGAAAGATTAAGAATCTCTGGACCAAGCAATAATATTATTATATTACTGTGGGTGGAACCCTGGCTCAGACTCTGGGTCTGCACTCACTTATTCAAAAAACATTGATAAATATTTCCTATATGTATGACACTGTGCTAGGTACTAAGGGTACTACCAAAAAACTAATAATGATAACATGTTTCTCTAGTGCTCTAAGGTTCAGCACATGCTTTTCTCATAACATCCATATGAAGTAGGTCATATAATTACTATTATCCCAAGTTTACAGATGAAGAAACTGAGGTTTTGCTCATAGTAAGTAAATGGCAAAGCTGGAATCATCTGAAACCACATCCTTGTTCTTTCTGCTATACCATACTGTCTCCTTCATGGGAGGTCTTTAGCTTTGGGTCCTATCAGTGACCTGGGCTCCCACTAATCAGCCCCTTTAAGGCAAAGATTAAAAACAACAAAAAGGTAAGGAAAAAGAAAAGAAGAGAGGGAGAAGGGAAAGAATTATCTCTATCAATCAGCAGCAGATTTCCACCAACAATTTCCTTGGGTAGAACTCAAGGACACCAGGCCATCAGTTTCCTTCCCGGAGGGCCTATGAGTATGCTGAGACAAATGGGCAGACCCATTTAGGGAAAAGAATATGGGAGAGAGAATTCAAAGGCCTGAGTCTTCTGTTTTCCTTATCTAGAAAATGAAGAGGTTAGATTAGATGGGGAGGAGAGGACTGCTCTTCTGATTACCATGCTCCTGCCTCAGGCCCCTCAAGTTAGAAAAGAGAGAATTCTCTACCTCACATGGGAGAGACCCAGGCCAAGCTTAGCTTGTAAGATGAAAGAACTTTTTTCACTATCTGATTCTGTGTGGACCAGAAGGTCTCGGTTCCATGCAATGGAGAGGTTTCAGGATACAGAAGGGCTCAAATCCAGTCATGTTTTTTCTGCTCCTAAACAACATGATGTTCATGAAGTTTCACCTACATGTTCGGTCAGTTTCCCTTTCCCTTCCCGATGAAATACCTTTCTAGGGCCAACATTCTCAAAGCCTAATGCTGATATGATGTGATTATTTGGAGGAATTTAACTTCTCTGTTCTATTTGAATATATTGTATATGTATATGTATGTTGTACACATTTTCTATCAGCTGTGGGCAAAATACAGTGTGCAGACTGGTGGGAGTGAATTCTTTTTTTGCTCGTTGTCCATATGTTGACTCCCATCTAGCCTTTCCTTTCTTCTTCCCTCCCTCCACATCCCCTCCTCCAAAGCTACCAGTATGGCTGAAGCTTCCACCAATTTATTATAGGCAGTTTATTGTAATGAAGTGGTGTCCAACTCAGAGAGGAGGATCACTAAGCTATGGGCTTCATATTGAATTAATCTGTATTCCACTGCAGTTTTATTTATTATGCTAAATGTTTTCCAATTATTTTTTAATCTCATTCAGGTGCACTGGGAATGTGACAGGCAACTCTGTGACAGGGGAAATGACCCTGATCTGAGAGCCTTAGTTCCACTCTTAGCTCTGTCACAAATGTGCTGAATGACTGAGGACAAATTATTTCATTTCCCTAAGCCTCAGTTTTCTCATCTGTAAAATTGGGGGGAGGGGATGGAATAATGAATTGCTAACAATTTGTGATTCTGTGATATTGCCTTTACATCTGGCCTACCTGTAATCATAGAGGAACCAGCTCCAATTCCTTTGGGACTTTTAACAGACCAAGAAGTCTGTCAGTGGGAGATACAATGGCTAGTCACCAGGGGTTGCAATAAGGTCAGCTAGGTGGCACAGTAGATAAAGTGCCAGGCCTGAAATCTGGAAGACTCATCTTCCTGATTCCAATCTGGCCTCAGATACTTACCTAGTAGCTGTTCAACCCTGGGCAAGTCACTTCATCCTATTTGCCTTGGTTTCTTCATCTATAAAATGAGTTGGAAAAGGAAATGGAAATCACTCCAGTGTCTCTACCAAGAAAACCCCAAATGGGGTCATAAAGAGTCAGTCATGATTGAAAATAACTGAACGACAACAATAATTTGATTTCTGGAACCACAGCAAGCTAAAAGAAGGCTATATATCCAGAAAGGAAGAACAGGTTTTTTTTTATTAATAGGGAGAGTTGCATAGAGTTCTTAGAATTAATATCATGTTCTAGATTTTAAATTCTGGAGGCTAGAAACAGTCTGGAATTTGACATCTTTACAGAACCTCATACTGTGCCACAAGCTCAGCAGGCTTTGTTGATAGTGAGATTATGCAAGCTCGAAGTTGAGAAGTGATGTGCTTGAGCTGAGACGTTATTCCTTTCAGGAAAAAAGTCCATAGAAAGACTTGTCATTCTTTTTTTGTATCTTTTTTTTCTGCCTCAGAGATTGCAAGGATAACACCATATTGATTCTAAAAAGGTATTTTCCCTTTCAAAAGGAAGTAAAATAACCCAAAATTTATCTTATATAAAATCCAAGTGTCCATCATCAATGTTATTCTTCACAATATGCCTACGTATATTTTTACTTTGAAAGAGTTTTCTTTTTTTGTGGGGGAATGAGCAGATGCTGCCAGCTACCCTTTGGATTCCACTTCTGTAGTTGGGCTCTCTTTCTTCTCTCAGCTGTTGACCTGCTAAATCAAGTCACATGCGTGAGAAGTCTCCCACTTCCTATTTTTGTTGTTGTTGAATTTTTAAGTTTTATTGGCATTTTCTGTTTTTACATCATAACTCCTAATAATAATAGATGTTATTTACACAATGCTTTAAGGTTATCAAAGCCCTTTATAAATATCTCATCTGCTTCTCATACCAGTAAGAGTAGGTGCTGTTATCTCCATTTTACAGATGACAAACTAAGGCAGGCAGAGGTTGGATGACTTGTCCAAGTTGCTCATCCTTTGTTTTTGAAGAGGATTAACTATATTCGGAATGATGTCTTGACTCACGCTGAGGAGGTATCTGCATCCGGATTTAAATTTAGAACTTCCTGACTCAAGTCCTATGCTCCTGTGCCGCTAAGCTATGGAAAGCCTCAGTGTCCCATGAAATTTATATAGAACTTTTGTTGTTTAATGGTTTCAGTCGTGTCTAACTCTTCATGACTCCATTTGGGGTTTTCTTGGCAAAGATCCTGGAGTAGTTTGCCATTTCCTTCTCCAACTCATTTGACAGATGGGGAAACTGAGGCAAACAGGGTTAAGTGACTTGCCCAGGGTCACATAGCTAGGAAGTGTGTGAGGCTGGATTTGAACTCAGGAAGATGAATCTTTTGACTCCAGGCAAAGCACACTATCCACTGTGCCATAAATGTTTGAAAATCACATTTCATCATTTTATCAGTTACAACAGCGCTTTAAGGGAGATAGAGCTGGCATTGTAATCCCCATTTTATAGATGAAGAAACTAAGACTGAAAGGATTAGGGACCACCAAAACTATGGTCTCCTAGCTAGTAAGTGCCAGTGGAAGGATATGAATCCAAGTCTTTCTGGCTTCATGGCATCAAGTACCACACACTCTCCAGCATGCCATACTGCTTCTCTTTATTTAACTCTCTCTTTGGCACATAGCCCTTGGCATCATCTCATCCTGGCTATCATTACTCTTGGACCATAGATTAGAGATGGAAGGTGCCTTAGATGCCAGCTCCTTCATTTTACACAGAAGGAAGGCAAGGAACTGACCCAGTGCTGCAAATTTAGGATTTGGAATCCTTGGCCTCCAGCTCCAAATCCAGCACTTTCCAGTGTACCAACATTTCGTCCTTTCTAGGGCAGAAATGTCCAAAGCAAAGGTCACCACTGATCCAGTGCCCACTTGGCTCTGGAAAACCCCATGTGCTTTCTAGGCTGGTTACAGGAAATGAACTGCTCCAGGGATGGAGGCCCAAATCAGAGGAGGGTATGTGTTTTAGGGGATTGGAGGGGTCACAACATCACTCCACCCATGCCAGGCTTCACATTGACAGGCTAGAATATGCTTGAAAATTATCCATGAGACTGCAAAAGGGAGCAGCCTATTCATCTCTGCCTCCATTGCTTTGAGGAGCCAGAGGGTAAAAGGCAGAAATTCTAACTGAAAGCAGAAACAAATCCAAATTCACTTGCTGACCAGATTCTCAGCAGTAGAGTTGCTATCAAGAGCAGTAGGAACCCAGCAGAGTGTCCAAGTACTGACCTAAAGTGGGTAGACTTAGAGCACAGATTCTGAGATGGGACACATGGCAGCCATCATGGTGCTCCCCTAACCCATGGACCTCAGAGAGTCTTAAATTGGGTTGCATCCCAGTCTTGAAATGTGGAAATGGAGTCTGTCTCCCCCACAACTCCAATCTTTTAAAAAAAAAAATCCATGCCCTTTTCATTTCTTTCATCATGGGTAAGTCAAGATTTGATTTTTTCCCCCACTAATTGTATGTGGTCTTCCCCCCCACCCCTTCTTAGGTAATTGTTCTGTCCACGCGACTCCTGAAACCACTTAACATTCCGGAGCTGTTATTTGCAACAGATCGACTCCATCCAGACATTGGCATCTGAGCCAGATCCATCTGCAAAGAAGATAAGACTTAGTCAGGCTGGAAATACCTGTACTATTGTCCATCACCAGTAGAGATGTGCCTCCCAAACGGAGCAGCCCTGTTACTAATTGGAGGTATAATTGAATTCTGCCTGAAGAGCCCTGATAACTGGGGGGGGGGGGGGGGGAGGGGGGGAGCGCAAATGTGCTTTGCTTGGATTGTACTAGTTTAAAAAAAGCCCCTTTTTCTGTTTCTAAAGGTGTCAAGCTGTCATTCATTCAGCTCCCACCTGATTAGTGATATTTCCCAGTTGTACTTAACCCTCTACTTTCCTGTCTGGTGATTAGACTTGCCAGCTCATTAATCCTAAACAAATACTTGTTGGCAAACCTTTTAGACAAATTACAGTTTTTTTTATTTGCACCTAGTCAATACCCTCAGTGAAGTAGCTGGCTATACATACTTTGGAGTAATAGAGAGAGAAAAGTTTGTTTTTCTTTGAGATTATGGAACATCTGTTACAAACAGGAACATTGCAAACAGAAATTGGGGACCATTTTTCCATTTAAGTGTGAAATTCGAGGGTGGGAGGGGAAGGGATGGTGGGGGTTAGCAAGCAGGGCTACTGTGTTCTAGCAAGAGGAGTACCAGGTAAATGAGCTTGTTTTCCTCAGCTCTCTAGGCTCATTCTGGAGGAGCAGAGCAGCCATTCCACACTGGGAGGGAAATTCACAATTCTATCTATCTATGGTAGAGATTTGCATCCCACTTCCTCTAGTTAAGCTCTCCTCCCTGCTCAAGGTAAAGGCTGAGTCAGAAAATAATTGGTCCCAACAGGCATATGATATAACCCCCTTTGAAGATTTTGTCTGCCCGACCTTTGCTAATTCTAATCTGTACTGAAATGTAAAGCTTCTGTTTCTGAAAATCTCACCTTTAATCAGAAGCTAAGAACCTAAGCCCAATGGATGAAGGAGGGGTGATGCTAAGAGCTCCGAAAAAAACAAATCTGGGACCAGACATGATTGTAGATGGGAAAAACACTATCTGATCTGATTCCACAGTTGATAGGAAACCTCTGTTAGCCACAAAAGATGTTTGCACTGGTCGATAAAGCTGGAAACGGTATCTGCTGTGAATTGATGTACAGGTTGTAGCAATAAAACAAAACCAAACAAATTCCCAAGCATGGCTGTAGCTTTAATTGGCTACATATCTTCATTGTAGGGAAAATCCTGGCACCTGGGGAAATCACTGGACAAACAAGTAAAGCTGGGTTTTTCCCTGCCAATTGTTTTCTTGTAGTTAGTAGTTTGGGAATCCTTCAAGGGTGTATACTGGCACTACTAGGTGGGGAAGTTGAGGTCTGGACAAGGAGTCCTCCAGCTACTGACGCTCCCTCCCTCCACAGATAGGGACCCTATCTTGTGCTTTCCAGCTCTGGCCTTGAAATTGTGTTTGCATCTACAGAATGCCCCCTTCTTGAGGACAGGAACTCTTCGGGTTTTGCCTCGGTAGCTCCACCATTTTTTCAATTCAAATCACTTCAGTGTAACCAACATTTATTAAGGAAGGAACCAAGCATTTATTAAGTATCTATGCTGTACCAGGCACTATGCTGAGTACTTTACAATGATCTAGTTTGATCCTTACAACAGCCCTGGCAGCTAGGTGCTATTATTATCCACATTTTACAGTTGAAGAAACTGAGGCAAAGGTTAAGTGACTTTCCCAGGGTCACAAAAATAGTAAGAATCTGAGGCTAGATTAAAAATCAGGTTTTGCTGACTCCAGGCCCAGCTCTTTTTCCACCTAGCTTCCATGGGAAGATTTAAGTACCTCCCTATGTCCTAAGCCTTGGGCCAAAGACATTAGAAATGCAGCCACTGCTCTCAAGGAGAAATACCACATTGAACTAGATAAATATATCATCATTTGAGGAGGAAAAGAGAACTGAGATCTTGTGGGAGGGACCTGGAAAGACTTTCCCCTGCAGGTGTTGAACCTTGAGGGAAGCCACAGGTGTTCATACAGATAGTAGTCTTTGAAAATGAGTGTGCAGTGGAATTGAATTAAAGGAAAAACGATGAGATCCGGTGGATGCAGAGTTAGAGTCAGTACCATTGCCTGATTCAGGCCCTGAGCATCTTATACCTGGTCCATTGCACTGGCCTGCTGGTTGGTCTACCTCCTGAAGTCTTGAACTCCCGTCCATCCCCACTAACTCTCAGGCCTAACCATGTCACCTCCTACTCGACAAAACTCAGTGGCTTCCTATCATCTCCCAGATCAAATATAAATTCTTGTTTAGCTTTTAAAACCTTCCATAACATACCCCCCTTCTACCTTTCCAGTCTTCTTAGTCCTTCCTCATATTTTATGAACCAAAGATACTGGGCCCCTTGCTGTTCCTCACATAAGACATTTCCTTCTCAATTCAATGGCTGGATTTCTCTCCCTCCTCATCCCTACTCTCTTCACTTCCCTGGTTCTCCTGAAATGCCCAAGATTTGCAGAATCTTCCAAGAAAGCTTTCACAATCTCGCTTAATGTTAGTTCCTTCCCTGTGCTAGTTATTTCCAGTTTATCCTGGATATATCTTGTTTGTCCATAATAGTTTTCTCCTCCATTTAGTCTATAGCATCCTCCATTTAGACTATAAACTTCTCCAGGGCAGGGGCTGTCTTTCTGCCTTTTTATGCTTACCATAGTGCCTAGCACATAGTAGGGGCTTAATAAATGTTGGTTGAATTGACTTGAAGAAGACTTCAATAACTCAGTGACTGCTGTGTGCATGTATAGATATATGCATATGCATATATTTATGTGCGTGTACATGTACACATATACACACATATAGGAATATATATAGTGTATACACTGTGTATATAATTCAAGAGAAGGTAATCTTTTTGGAGAAAAGCCAGTACCATTCCTACATTTTTCATTGGTGATGTTTCTCAAGATCCTGCTCAGCATTAAATGAGTTTCTTTTCAAAAGTTAACAGAAATTATAAAACAAAACCAAAGGAATGAAAAAATAGCAGACAATGGGAAATATCTCATTGAAAAAACAACTGATCTGGAAAATAAATGTAGGAGAGACAATTTAAAAATTATTGGACTGCCTGAAAGACTTGATCAAAAAAAGAGCCTAGACATCATCTTTCAAGAACCAGATATTGTAGATATTGTAGAACCAGATATTGTAGAACCAGAAGGTAAAATAGATATTGAAGGAATCCACTGATTGCCTGCCTCCTGAAAGAGATCCCAAAAGGAAAACTCCTAGGAATATTGTAGTCAAATTCCAGAGCTCCCAGGTCAAGGAGAAAATATTTCAAGCATCCAGAAAGAAATAATTTGAGTATAGTGGAAACACAATCAGGTTAACACAAGACCTAGCAGCTTCTACATTAAAGGATTAGAGGGCTTGGAATATGATATTTCAGAAGTCAAAGGAACTAGGATTAAAGCCAAAAATCACCTACCCAGCAAAACTGAGTATAATACTTCAAGTGGAAAAATTATCATTCAATGAAATAGAAGACTTTCAAGCATTCTTGATGAAAAGACCAGAGCTGAAAAGAAAATTTGACTTTCAAACACAAGAATCAAGAGAAGCATGAAAAGGTAAACAGAAAAGAGAAATTATAAGGGACTTACTAAAGTTGAACTGTTTACATTCCTACATGAAAAAATAATACTTATAACTCTTGAGACTTTTCTCAGTATTAAGATAATTGGAGGGATTATACGTTTAGACAGAGGTGAGTTGAATATGAAGGGGTGATATCTAAAAGAATAAAATTAAGGGGTGAGAGGAATATATTGAGAGAAGGAGAAAAGGAGAAATAGAATGGAGTAAATTATCTCTCACATAAAAGACACAAGAAAAAGCTTTTTCAATGGAGGGGAAGAAGGGGGAGGTGAGAGGGAAAGAGTGAACCTTACTCTTATCAGATTTGGCTTAAGGAGGGAATAACATGCACACTCAATTTGGTGTGAAAATCTTGTCTTATAACTTAGGAAAGTAAAGGGGATAGGGATAAGTGGGGGTGGGGGAATGGTAGAAAGGAGGGCAAATGGGAGGAAGGGGTAATTAGAAGTAAACACTTTTAAGGAGGGATAGGGTCAACAGAGAGAATAGAATAAATGGGCAGGATAAGTGGAGGGAAATATAGTTAGTCTTTCAGGTCATGACCGTTATGGAAGTGTTTTGCATGACTACACATGTATAACCTATATTGAATTCCTTGCCTTCTCAGTGAGGATGGATGGAGAAGGAGGAAGGGAGAGAAGTTGGAACTCAAAGTTTTGGGAACAAATGTTAAGAGTTGTTTTTGCATGCTACTGGGAAATAAGATATACAGGCAATGGGGTATAGAAATCTATTGTGCCCTACAAGAAAATAGAGGGGATGGGGATAAGGGAACAGAGGGGTGTGATAGAAAGGAGGGCAGATTGGGGAAGGGGTAATCAGAATGCACTCTGTCTTGGGGTGGGCAGAGGGGAGAGATGGGGAGAAAATTTGGAATTCCAAATCTTGTGAAAGTGAATGTTGAAAATTAAAAATAAATTAATTTTTTAAAAAGTTAACAGAAAAACATTCAAGATTCTCTATGAAAGAAGTGATTCTGCCTCTCTCTCTCTCCCACATTTCCCCTCACAACTCCTTCATTTAATATTGTACTTTGCAGTTATCTGTGCTATTTTCTTACCCTCTTAGTGGACACTAGGCTTCATGAGATCAGGCACCACATTTTCTATCTTCTCCCTCACCTCTGAAGAAGAGCAAGGGCAACACTAAATATCAATAAAAATGGCAGAGGGAGGGGAATAGGTAATGAAATGGAGATCTAGAGGTGCAGAATGGGGCAGAGTTTCCCTTTCCAATTTTATCATTGAGGAGTCACGTGATGTTGGACAAGTCACCCTTTTCCCTAGGCCATGTTTCTTTGGGTATACATCTGAAGTGATAACTGCTCCATGACTCATGGAGACATGGAAGGGCTTGAGGATCAAACCAGCTGCCATCTACAAAGGAGGGAATCGAAGTAGGAAAGGAAACTACTACAGAGTATGATGGAGATAGCAAAAGGTCAAAGGGGGCATTGGAGGCTAGCTTGGAATTTCCACAAGGAGAATAAGAAGAGGGGAAAAAGTAAAACCATAACTGGTATTGGCTGGTATAGCAGTTTTCAAGTGCGATCCAGGGATTGCTGAGGGTCTCCTAAAGTCCATGAGTCAAAACTATTTTCATAATAATATTAAGATATTTCAATTTCTAATGTGATAAATATCAAGATATAATTTATATTTTAAAAAGCAACAACTCTTTGGAGAGTCCTCAGTAATTTTTAAGAGAATAAAGGGGTCCTGAGATCAAAAGGTTTGAGAACCCCACGTGGAATAGTACAATGTCATACATACCATGGATACAAACATCTACCTAGTACTTACTAGGTGGAAGGCACTGAGAGTACAACATTTTGGTTTCTGTCGAGTAGTTTGCAATCTAGCAAAAAAACCAAACTAGGCTTAATGGTAAAAGCTTACATTTATATAATAATCATTCACATCTGTATAATTCCTTAAGGTTTACAAAATGCTGTCCTTAGGAGAACCCTCTAAGGTAAATATGCTAGCCGCATGATTACAAAGAGCCCTCTATGTGTATATATACATCAATATTATCATAGTAATTATTGATCATTAGCACCTATCCAAGGGTGGCAAGCACAGCATGGCACTCAAGAGGAGGAACTAGACATGAAAGCCAGTGAAAGAGCAGGGGATTTTAGAGGTTGGAAGGATTTCAGAGATCACATGGTTCAATTTCTTCATTTTTAGAGGTCCAGAGAGGTAAATGACTTGCCCTAAGTCACTGAGGTAGTCATTAGCAGAGCCAGGGTTTGAAAGCAGGTCTTCTAGTCCCACAGCAATGCTGCCTTCTCCCAGTCCAGTGCCTTATCTAACACCAGTGCTAACAAAGGGCAGGCGCAGAGAGGAGGTCAGAATCAGCAAATGGAGTAGACTGTGAGGGGGGCAGCCAGCCACCTAGGCAGAAAGAGATAAGCAAGAGCAAAGGACTGAGGAATAAGAGGCAAGAATGGGAGTTGATAACATGCCAACTTTTTCCAAGGTAAAGGCCCTTTCTGTGCTTCTAGTCTACAGTCAGAACTGACCTCCAAGTGTGGGCAGGCCTACATCTACAGGTAGAGACAAGTCAACCCCCTTGGCTGGAGCAGGAGAGTGAGGGGGTGGGGAGTGAGGCAGCTACTGACAGTGAAGAACTAGAAGATAAGAATGTGCAAAGGTAAGAACCATTTTTCCTTCCTACAGAGAGTCAGGAGTCTGGTGAGTCACACCATACCAACAGGAGAACTTTTCAATCATTGCTACTTCTTGGTGAAAGAAGCTGAGGACTGTGCCATTCACAGAACGTATTTGAGGAGTCTATAGAGTTCGTGTTAGATCAATTTAAATAAGTTAGTAAGAGATAAAGCGAGGAGTGGGGAACCTTTGGCCTTGAGGCCACCTGTGGCCCTCTAGGTCCTTAAGTGTGGCCACAAGGATTTGTTCTGTGAAGTTTGGATTGAATGAAAGGACTTGAGGACCTCGAGGGCCACATGGGGTCTCAAGGCCATAGATTCCCCAGCCCTGGATAAAGCATTTATGAAACACTCTGCCATAGAGTAATACTTGTGTAGTAAGTGCTGCTACAATGTTAATATCGTCATCTAAATCCTTTGTACATCTCATCACTTAAAATAAGCATGCTCATGACCTGCAAAGATGGTATCTCTGAGAATAGCCATTCCCTGAAAACTAAGGAGGAAGTGGGGAGATAATTTCCTTACAAAGCCAACTTGTTCTATACCTACGGTTTTCAGCAGTCCCATTAACTTAGCAGCCTATTGTTCTCAGTTCACATTTTAAAAAAAAATTGTGTTCATTATATACTTCGCTTACACATAATGTGAATGCAGAACATTATGTATTTGTATCTGACTCTATTAATATTACCAGGATTGTTTTTAAAATTTCCCAGAGGATCACATATTTGATTAATTAATTAATTAATATTAAATGGCTATGTGATTTTTCTCAGAACGTTGAGCTCCCCTCCAGGACCACAATGTATTTCTCAGTAGATAAGTACCAGGGAGCTGCCTAAATGAGTCACAGCCTGAACCTAGGGTCCTCTCCCCAAGGCCAACACTAAGCTACACCACCTTTAAATCATGACAGTATTGATTAAATAAGGATGTGTCCTGTGGGGAACAGGCTGCTTTCTGTTGCTCACTGCCACTTCCAGGATCTCTTCCTACCGACATCTACACCTTCTTGGCCCTTCTTATCCTTCTTCCTGCCTCAGGCTGTTCAATGCCTGGCTCCCAGTTGCTCTCTGCACCCAAACCCCAGCCTTTGTTCTTGAGGACTTCAGCCCCTCAGCTTTTGCTCTCAATCTCATCCCTGCTTATTGCACTCTGCCTCTTCAAATCATCCACTCTACCCCCATAATTTTCAAATTCTTCCCATCTACTGGCTCCTTTCCTGCTGCCTACAGAAATGCTCACATCTCCTCCAAACTTCCCCCAAAAAACCTTGACTCCCCTCTCTCATTCCCTCAAGTTATAGCTGTCCTTCCCTCAACTCCTGGAAGTTACTTATACTCCTTCCCTCTACTTTCTTCTCTCTCCCTCACTCTCAAGTCCTCGTGATATTGCCTTCTTCCTTATCACATTAAGGAAACTACTTTATCCTATGTCACTACTGATCTCTTTATTACAAAATTCAGTGGCCTTTTCTCAGTTCTCATTCTTCTTGATCTTAACATATGACAATTGTCTAATCCTTCCTAATGGATACTGTCTCCTCTCTGCGATTTTTGTGAACCATTTGCTATGGTTCTCTTTTTACCTATTATCTCCCTTGCATGGGCAAGTCATTGGCATATTTTTTATGTTTTCTTTCAGCAATCTCATTAACTTCCATAGATTCTGATAGTATCTCTATGGAGAAGAATCCTAATCTGTCCTCACCTCTTTCCTCAACTCTAGAACCACACCTCTCTCTGTCTACTGAGCATCTCCACCTGGATACCCCATAGGCATCTTAACCTCAACATGTCCAAAACCAAACTCATTATTTTTCTCCATAAACCAGCCCCTCCTCCTAACTTTACTCTTTGTGTTGAGGGTATACCTAATCTTCCAGTCACCCAGGTTTGCAGCCTCACTCTCATTCTGACCCCATATCCAATTCATTGCTGAGACTTGTTCTCCTCATAAATCAGCTGTCCATCCCTTCTCTCCACCCAAAGGGCCGTGAATCTAGTTTAGCCCTTCTCTTGCCTTGACTAGTTTAGTAGACTCCTAGTTGATCTCCCAGTCTCAAGTCTCTCCCCTCCCTTGTCCATCCCCTACACAGCTGCCAGAGTGATATCCCTAACACACAGCACATTAAACCACTTCCTGATATAAAAAACCTAAGGTTAAAATATAAACTCCTCTGTTCAGCTTTTGAAGCCTTTCACCATCTGGTTCCTTGTAATCCACAAGTTCTTAACCTTTTTGTGCATCATGGACCCTTTGGGCAGTCTTATAAAACCTTTGGACTCCTTGGACTACTGTTTTTTAAAAAAATCATAGTTGATGAAATACCAAATTTCAGTTAGAGGTTAGTAATAAGGATGTAATTTTTTTCCATTCAGGTTCACAGGTCTCCTCCCCCCTTCCCCATTCCCACCTGAAATCTGCCTACGGATTCAGATTAAACTTATGCTTAAACTTATTATGCATACATACACACACACACACAATTTTCTCTGTCTCTTTCTCTCTCTGTCTCTCTCTCTCTCTTTCTCTCTCTCTCTGTCTCTCTCTCTCTCTTTCTCTCTCTCTCTGTCTCTCTCTCTCTCTCTCCCTCTCCCACTCATCCTACTCATTGTCCTGGCTTCCATCTTCCACTTCCTTTAACTTTGCCCAGACTATCCATCAACCCTAGAATACTCTCTCCTACCCCCACCTTGAGTAACCCCTAGACTCCGTTAAGGCTCAAGTTCAGTCCTATAAAAGGTCTTTTCTGGTTCCCCATTTTCAGTATTCCTACCCCAAATCAGTTTTTCCTTATTTTGTATCTCTTGTGTATTAACTTACCTGTGAATTTATTGTATTTCACCTGGGAGAAAATAAACTCTTTCAGGGCAGGGATTGTCTTTATATTCATATCTTCAGTATGTACATGTTGGTGTTCAGTCATTTTTTTTTTAGTCGTGTCTCACTCTGTGATCCCATTTGGGGTTTTCTTGGTAAAGATACTGGAGTGGTTTGCCATTTCCTTCTCCCACTCATTTTACAAATGAGGAAACTGAGGCAAACAGGGTTAAGTGATTTGCCTAGGGTCACATATCTAGTAAGTGTCTGAGGTCAGATTTGAACTCTCCCAGCACTCTATCCATTGTGCCACCTAGCTGTCACTTAATAGAAGCTTGTTGATTGATTAGTTTGAGAAATCCTGACGGCAGAAGGACTCAGCATCTAGTGGAGATAAAGCAGGGTTGTGTTTGCACCTTCAGGGAGTGTGTGGATTGTAGCCACCTATACAACTCAGTCTTCAGGCAGAGTTGGTACCAGCAAGCACAGTGTCAGGGAAAACTTAGAATTATAGAATTTTAAGTACCTACTGTATGCCACGCATTATTTTAAGCACTAGAGGTACAAAGGCAAAAGACAGTACCTGCCCTCAAGGAACTTACAGTCTAATGAAAGAGACAACGTTCAAATAACCATGAACAAACAAGATGTATACTGGATAAGTCTTATACAAGATGAATTGGAGGATCCAAAAGAATCTTATTGTCCAGAGGCTAGACAGGAGCAAACAATCCTCTTGTCTAGAGGAACAGCCCAGAAAGTATTAAAGAATCTGTTTCTTCCTGCTGGTTCTCCTACTGATTGGGTTCTCCACCTGAGACCCTTTCTATCAACATTTATGGATAGTGTGATGTTCTCCATGTAAATCTGAACTTCCTTTGAGGACTTTGGCTTCCTTTGGCTAAGTGGAAATGGCTTCCTTTGAGTTGTAGGATTGCCTTTTGTAAGGCAACCTCCTCAGTCTGACATGGGGGTCCTGGTAGAGGGGCCTCTGCCCTAGCCCTTTGTGATTTAGAGGTGATTCATGTGTGATGTGTATTGGAGCATGCTGGTGATGAAGTTTCCCCAAACATACTGTTGTAATCCTGGTCCATTCTGTCTCTTTCTCTGTATATCACCCCACCCTTTCTAATAACAGGGCTTTCTGCCACATGAAGAGAGCTGGCATGGTTTGCTTTGGCTATGTTTTCTTAAGTCCTGTCTCCAATGGACACTCCCTGCTTGACTTTTGGCTAAAGCTGATTGACAGATACATGGCAATGCAGATATCCTCTTCTTCCCAGAACCTTTAAGTTCAGTCTTCCTAAATTCTTGGCAGCAACACCCTTCTCTGCAAACAGCTGAGTGTTCTAAAGTTCTTTGTAACCCGATCAATGAAGCAGCACCAGAATCATTACAGCTTGTGGAACAAAGCAGGATTTCTAGTGTGGCAAACTCCTTGGGTATTCAAAAAACAAAGCAAAAAACCTCTTCTTATCCTTTCTCTGCATCAAATATTTTCTTAATCAAGTTATGGAAAATTATCTATTAATAAATAATCTAGTGTAACAAATGCTTTCTCCCATTTGGGTTACAAAATTACCTGAGATACATATATACATACAAACACATACATATATTTATTTTAAATATATATATTCACTTATGTAGATTAGAGATCCATCCTTGATCACAGCATCCACTGTGCTATCAAATTGGTCTTCCTAAAACACAAATCTGTGCCTTACCCTTAGATTCAAAAACATAGATTTCACATGTACAAGACGAGGATGGTAGGGCCAGACAGCAACAGTCTCTCTGAAAAAGATCTGAGTGTTTTAGTGAACTATCTGCTCAAAATGTGAATCACCTGTATGATATGGCAAACCAAAAAAGCTAATGAAATCTCCGACTGCATTCAGGAGAAACATAGTGTCTGACATAGTGTCCGGGCCTGGGGAGGTGAGAGTCTCACTCTCCTCTGCCCTGGTCAGATACAGGCATTGTTTTAAGCACTGGAAGTACAAAGGGAAAAGATAGTACCTGCCCTCAAGGAACTTATAGTCTACTGGAAGAGACAACGTTCAAATAACTATGAACAAACAAGCTGTAAACTTATACAAGATGAATTAGAGGATCCAAAAGAATCTTACTGCTCAGAGGCTAGACTGGAGCAAACAGTCCTCTTGTCTATAGAGGCAGAGCCCAGAAAGTCTTAAAGGATCTGTTCCTTCCTCCTGCCACATTTTAAAAACAGAAGAGGGATCCTCATGTGGTATGAGGACCAGCTGAAGGAATTGGGAACATTTCACCTGAAGAAAAGCAGGCTTAGGAGAATGCCAGAGCTCTCTTCCAGTATTTGAAGGACTTTAAAATGGAGAAGGGCTGAATACTGTTCTGCTTAACCACAGAAGGCAGATTTAGGAGAAATGGGAGGCATTGCAAGAAGCAAATTTAAATTTTATGTAAAGAGAAACATTCTAATGTTTAGAGCTACCCTAGAGCCAGCTACTTTAGGTAGTAGGTTTCCCATTCCTTGAAATTATCAAACAATGACTGTCTGACTACCTTATGAAGGGATTCTTGTTCAGGAGTGACACTAAACAACCTCTCAAGATGAATGTTGGAGAAGATGTGAGAAAATTGGAACACTGATGCATTATTGGTGGAGTTGTGAACTAATCCAACCATTCTGAGAGCAACTTGGAACTATGTCCAAAGGTCTATAAAACTGTGCATACCCTTTTATCCAGCAATGTTACTATTAAGTCTGTATCCCAAAAAGATCATAAAAGCAGGTAAAGGACTCACGTGTGCAAAAATATTTATAGCAGCTCTTTTTGTGGTGGCCAAGAATTGAGAATTGAGAGGATGTCCATTGGGGAATGGCTGAACAAATTATGATATATGAATGCAATGGATTGTGCCATAAGAAATGATAAGTAGGCAGACTTCAGAAAAACATGGAAAGATTTACATGAACTGATGCTGCGTGAAGTAAGCATTACCAGAATATTTTACACAGTAACAGCAACATCATGCAATGACTCACTTTGATAGACTTATCTCTGCTTAGCAATACAAGTGTCTAAGACAATTCCAAATGACTCATGATGGAAAATGCTATCCACATCCAGAAAAAAACTGTGGAGTCTAAATACAGATTGAAACATACTATTTGCTCTCTCTCTCTCTCTCTCTCTCTCTCTCTCTCTCTCTTTTGTTTCTTTCTTATGGTTTCTCCCATTGGTTTTAATTCTTCTTTATAATATGACTAATGTGAAAATATGTTTAATATGAATGTATACATAGAGCCTGTATCAGATTGCATGCCATCTTAGGCTGGGGAGAGGGGAGGGAAGGGGAGAAAATTAGGAACTCAAAATCTTATGGAAGTGAATGGTGAAAGCCAAAAATTAATTAATTGAAATTTTTCTTTAAAATTTAAAAAAAAGAACTAAAAGACCTTACAACTCTGAGCCTCTGATTCTTCATGTCATTCTCCTGCCTAAAAACTTTTGATGGCTCCCTGAAAGCTACAGGAAAAAAATCCAGATTCCTTCCCCAGGCATTTAAGGACCTCCATAAGCTGGCTCCATCATGTCTTTCTAGCCTTATGTCATATTACTCCACATCACACACTGCTGCCTCCCAGCTGGGTATGTGTTCCTTTCCCTTCTCAAATTCCTCTAGAGCAGTTTACCTTGTGTTATTCTTCTCTTTGTGCATGTTCCACAGTAGAACCTTGGTTTACTATGTAACCTGGTTTACATATGCTTCACTGGATGAGGAATAATTTTTTTGCAAAACTTGTCTTGCAGGAAAAACAAAATTTCTCAGTACAAACATCAAAATTTTATTTATTTATTTTAAGTTTTCAACATTCATTTCCACAAAATTTGGAGTTCCAAATTTTCTCCCCATCTCTCCCCTCCCCTCACCCAACTGAGCATTCTGATTACCCCTTCCACCAGTCTGCCCTCACTTCTAACATCCCTGCCTTCCCTTATCCCCATCTTCTCTTTTGTCCTGTAAGGCAAGATAAATTTCTATACCCCATTACCTATATTTCTTATTTATCAGTTGCATGCAGGAACAGTACTCAACATTTGTTCCTAAAACTTTGAGTTCCAACTTCTCTTCCTTCCTCCCTCCCCACCCATCCCCACTGAGAAGGCAAGCAATTCAATATAGGCTGTATCTTTGTAGTTTTGCAAATGACTTCCATAATAGTCATGTTGTGTAAGACTAACTATATTTCTCTCCATTCTATCTTGCCCCCATTTCTTCTGTTCTTTCTTTTGACCTTGT
This sequence comes from Notamacropus eugenii, assembly GCF_028372415.1. NCBI lineage: Eukaryota > Metazoa > Chordata > Mammalia > Diprotodontia > Macropodidae > Notamacropus > Notamacropus eugenii. The sequence continues at coordinate 104,373,344 of NC_092877.1, read as the reverse complement.
CCCTCCCCAAGAGTGTTTACTTCTAATCGTTCCCTCCTCCCATTTGCCCTCCCTTTCTTCATCCCCCCACCACCCTGCTTATCCCCTTCTCCCCTACTTTCCTGTATTGTAAGATAGGTTTTCATACCAAAATGAGCGTGCATTTTATTCCTTCCTTGAGTCAATTGTGATGAGAGTAAGCTTCATGTTTTCCTCTCACCTCCCCCCTTTTCCCCTCCATTGAAAAGGCTTTTCTTGCCTCTTTTATGAGGGATAATTTGCCCCATCCATTTCTCCCTTTCTCTTCATAATATATTCCTCTCTCACCCCTTAATTTTAGTTTTTTAGATATGATCCCTTCCTATTCAACTCACCCTGTACTCACTCTCTCTCTCTCTCTCTCCCTCTCTCCGTGTGTGTGTGTGTGTGTGTGTGTGTGTGTGTAATCCCACCAACTACCCAGACACTGAGAAGAGTTACAAATATTATATTTCATGTAGGAATGTAAACAGTTCAACTTTAGTTAAGTCCCTTATAATTTCTCTTTCCTGTTTACCTTTGCATGCTTCTCTTGATTCTTGTGTTTGAAAATCAAATTTTCTTTTCAGCTCTGGTCTTTTCATCAAGAATGCTTGAAAGTCCTTTATTTCATTGAAAGACCATTTTTTCCCCTGAAGTATTATACTCAGTTTTGCTGGGTAGGTGATTCTTGGTTTTAATTCCTAGTTCCTTTGGCTTCTGGAATATCATATTCGACACCCTTCAATCCCTTAATGTAGAAGATGCTAGATCTTGTGTTATCCTGATTGTATTTCCACAATATTCAAATTATTTCTTTCTAGCTGCTTGCAATATTTTCTCCTTGACCTGATAACTCTGGAATTTGGTCGCAGTGTTCCTAGGAGTTTCTCTTTTTGGATCTCTTTTAGGAGGGGTTCGGTGAATTCTTTCAATATTTATTTTGCCCTCTGGTTCTAGCATATCAGGGCAGTTTTCCTTGATAATTTCATGAAAGATGATGTCTAGGCTCTTTTTTTGATCATGGCTTTCAGGTAGTCCCATAATTTTTAAATTATCTCTCCTGGATCTATTTTCCAGGTCAGATGTTTTTCCAATGAGATATTTCACATTATCTTCCATTTTTTCATTCTTTTGGTTTTGTTTTGTGATTTCTTGATTTCTCATAAAGTCATTAGCCTGCATCTGTTCCATTCTAATTTTGAAAGAACTATTTTCCTCAGTGAGCTTTTGAATCTCCTTTTCCATTTGGCTAATTCTGCTTTTTAAAGCATTCTTCTCCTCATTGGCTTTTTGAACCTCTTTTACCAATTGAGTTAGCCTGTTTTTAAAGGTGTTATTTTCTTCAGCATTTTTTGGGGGTCTCCTTTAGCAAGCTGTTGACTCACTTTTCACGATTTTCTTGCATCTTTTTCATTTCTCTTCCCAATTTTTCCTCCACTTCTCTTACTTGATTTTCAAAATCCTTTCTGAGCTCTTCCATGGCCTAAGACTATTGAATATTTATTTTGGATGTTTGGGATACAGAAGCCTTGACTCTTATGTCTTTCCCTGATGGTAAGCATTGTTCTTCTTCATCCAAAAGGATGGGAGAAGATACCTGTTCACCACCCTTCTATAGTCTTATTTTTTTCCCTTTTTTGGGCATTTTCCCAACCAGTTACTTGGCTTTTAGGTTCTTTGTCAAGAGTAGGGTATATTCTGGGGACCTGTAAGATCTCAGTTCCTCCAAGGTGGCACAATCAAGCCTGCACACTGATCTGAGAGCAACCAGAAACTTTTGTGCCCAGAATCTGTGAGTCGTAGAATTTCCTCTCCACAACTGCCTCACCTACAATTCTGCCATGCCAGCACTCATGGCTGAGGTTCTGATCAGCAGCTTAATTGCCCCAGGGGCTTTATGATAAGGCCTCCAACAATGGATGTTGGCTGTTGCCTGCCATGGGAGCCGCAGCCACTCTGCCACCTCCGCCTGGGGCCAGAGCTATAGGTGGACCCTGTTCCTTTCTCAGCTAGGTGAAAAAGCCCTCTCGCTGACATTTGGCACCTGTGGACTGAGGGATCTGCAGACCTCCATTGCTGCCGCTAGGGATTCCACCCTGAGGTCTACTCCGGTCCTCCTCCCAGCACCACCTGGTTAAGGCTGGGCTGAGCTGTACTCCGCATCCACGTTGAGAGCGACAGACCTTTCCCGTCAGCCTTCCAGGTCACCCTGGGCTGGAAGTTTCCTCCACTCCATCGTTCTGTGGCTTCTGCTGCCCTAGAATTTGTTGAGTCATTACAGGTATTTTATGGACTGTAGGGGAAGAGCTAGAGTATCTGTGTCTTTCTACTCCTCCATCTTGACTCTGCCCCCCCAACATCAAAATTTTGTTGAAAAACATCACTCAAATAAGGCTGTAGCAATGGGAGCCATGAATATTTTTCAGACATTTCCATAACTTTCTGAAAAAGCATCAAAAACAAGTGTCGTTAGATAGATTCCTAGTCAGTAGCAAATGTAAAGAAAAAAAGTCAGTGAGTCAAAACATAAAAGTGATTCTAATAAACACAAAATAAGTGAAGGCAGTAATATTAGTCTTAATTTTAATGAAAGTAGCATGAGAGAACACCCTCAACGTTGAAGTTCTTGATGCTCTCATAGAAGGAGATTCTCCTTCCAAGCTATAACTCTTCCTCTTCCTCCTTCTCCTTCTCTTCCTTCTCCTCCTCCCTCTCATCTCCCTCATGCCAGCCATGACTATTCTCAAAGGTAAAGGGCAGGTTAATTTATTTTATTTTTGGTTATTGTGTACTAATCATTGCTATTATATTTCAGGCACATTAGGGACAAAAAACTTACTATACCGATCATCTGACTTTACATTATTTCCTATGGGAAAATTCACTTTGCAAAATGAACAAATTGCATGATGAACAGAATCTTGAAATGAATTAAATTTGTAAACCAAGGCTCTACTGTATTTCCCTTAGAGAAAGTGAGCTCCCTTATTTTTTATATTTGTATTCCCTGGACCCAGCACTTTGCTCTTATTAGAAAATATATATTTGTTGAATTAAATAGAACCTCTTTGGTAGAAAACCAGAAGTAAAACATCTACCTGGGCCCCTCTTATTGAGAGTGAAGACATCTGCTTTCTTGGGTTGGTCACAGTAAACCAGATCAACAATGCACTGTTATCTTTACTGGGTCTCTCCCCACTGGGTCACTCTCATTAGGCCTTCTCTTGAGTTTCCTGAAGATTAAACTTTCTGGGCTGCTCTCCCAGAGACCACAGAAGTCTCAGAAACAGTACCAGTAAATCAATAATTTTCACTTTTGAGATAGATTTACCCACAAACCCAGTTACTTGTCCTGGAAAACATTTTGCTTTTTTTCTTCCATGTAAGAGCAAAAACACATTTGGGGGGGGGGGGGGGGGGGCGGAACACCACCAAAACAGTAGCATGAATATAAGCACATCTATAGATTCTAAAATACCAACAGGTTAGGAACCATTTCTGTCAGAGATGTCTCCCATACTTAGTAGTGCTTCATAACTGCTTTGGATGAGAAATTCCCAGAAGGCAGGGACACACTACCCATCTTGGCACAGGCAGGGCACACTGCACATTTCATTGTGTGATGAGTGTTTTTTGATTTGAAGAAGGGCAGAATATTCAAAACCCAGACATCAAGACAGACACGTATCCGGTTATGAGGCAAACTGTCTGGTACAACTCTTCTGAAGGAGAGACTTGGCCTCCTCTGTTCCACGTCTTTATTAGTGATCTGGGAATGGAAGTGAGCAGCCTTCTAATGAAAACAGCAGATGTTACAACCACTACAGAGGCAGACCCAGGACCACAAGAGGCTAGAAACAGGCAGGAACAGATGGGAGAATCAGTCTGAGAAAATGCACACAAAGATGCATAAAGAAAGCTAGCCCATGGGAGGACTATTGCCCCAGGAGATTATGACCCCAGAAGGTTTCCGGCTTGGGACTTTATCTAAGTGTCAAAGCTGGGAACTGAAACCACTTCTGAAAGATGAGAAGGAAAGAAGAAAGCAGCTGTAGTGCCTCAGTGGCAGACAGTTATATATCAGAAACTCAGATGAAAAAGATGTTCAAGGGATGGAGGAAAGATAGAAGGAATTAAAGATACACCAGGGGCAGTTAGGTGGCACAGTGCAGAGACTGCCAGGTCTGGAGTCAGACTTCTTGAGTTCAAATATGGCCTCAGACACTTACTAGCTATGTGACCCTGGGCAAGTCACTTAACCTGTTTGCCTCAGTTTCCTCATATGTAAAATGAGCTGGAGAAGGAAATGACAAACCACGTCAATGCCTTTGCCAAAAATAAACTCCAAACAGGGTCACAAATAGTCAGAGACGATTGAACATTTGAACAACAACAAAAAAGCTACACCAAGCTAAGGTACCAAGAAGCTAATACAACATTCCCAAAATATGGATAGTAACAGCCAACTCGAAATGACTGCAGATAGTGGAGATGAAAAATCAGGCAGGGCTTAGGATGAGCCTCAGCTCTGAAAAGAACAAGCTGTATGTTAGGAAAGATTAGCTGAAAAGCTTTAAAATTGTATTAAAATGTCCCAGGCTTTAAGTTTTCCATAGTATTTACATAGTGCAGTTTTATACAGCAACCTTAGTACTTAAATTTTGAAAGTATTATTTTCCCTTTTTTAAAGATGAAGAAACTGAGACTCAGAAAGGTTCAGCCACTTTCCCGTAATCACTCAGCTTAGTGTCAGAAGTCAGAGCTGAGACTTCAGTCAATATCCTCATAATTCTTAGTACAGGGCACTTTTCAGGAATTCCATAGGGCCTAAGTGCCTTCTTCAAAATGGCAGCATTTCAGGAGAGAAGGAGGGGGAGGGAGGGGGAAAAAAATCTAAGATATATGGAAGTGATTGTAGAAAACTGAAAACAAATAAAATAATTTTTTTTAAATGGCAGCATTTCCCAACATACTTTCCCAGATCCCTAATAAAAAGTAGTTGGAAGGAAAAGGAATGAAAAAGAAGTGATGGATACATGGGAGTACATGCCTATATAGTGCAGTGGTTTCCATTGACCATACCCAAAGTCAATGGCAGATAAAGAAACAGACTAATGAGAAATGATAAGAAATCCTAAGTCTCCTGGTCCATCTCCTTCCCTTTCTCTGCCCCTTAGATACCTCTCAAAATCGAGATCAAAGAATACAGTTCTTATCAGACTTGGGAGTGGGTGGGAAGAGAGAAGAGAGGTAATGAAACACCAGCAAATTGTAGCCTAGCACTGCTCAGCACTTTGCAAGATAAAAACTAAAATTGGTACTTAAAAGCTTTTTTTTTTTTCCTGTGTAATTACAATAGTTCAGCTAGGATACTGTGCAGTTCAGCATATGAAGATTATTAAACTCTCACTGCTAAAGCATCATTAATCCACAGAATAGAATGGATAAGTCTAAAAGTGAATGTTTAAAATAGCTAGCTAATGATATCTGTTAGTGTTTTGGAATTGGGATGTTATGTTGATGCAGCGTGTAAGCCCAGGAGTAGACTTGAAAGAGATACAGTCCCCAGATAGACAAAGAAATGCCTATGTTGTCCCCAACTGTACCATGAGTGGTAGGGCAGCCATTATATAGGAACCAACAGTTTTACCAAACCTTCTTATTGAAACTTTAATGAAGATGGCTCATTTTTTTTCTTTGGTGGAAGAAATTCAAACCTGGGATTTCTTCAGTGTAAGGAACAAAGTATTGAAAGTCACTCCATCAGTGCAGATCGGCAATTCATTTTTAACTTACAGTTTTAAACTTTCTTTGGGTACTTAGAGGTTAATCAACCCAAGGGTGGACAGATTGCCAACATGATCAGAGGCAGTAAATGAGCCTAGGACTTCCCAGTTCCAGCCCTCTATCCACTAGTCAAGTGACCTCTCTCCTGACTCATTTATTTGCATTATTTGTATCATGGATACACTGCTAGTATGTGTCAAAGGTAGAATTTGAACTCAGGTCTTTCTAATTCCAAGAGTGGCCCAGTTCCCCCATAACAACTGCTTCTCTTCTGGCCGACCTGTTTTTGCTAAAGTGCTGAATTACCACCCCAAAGGCAAAACCTCAAGCAACACTTAGACCCACCCCACCATCTGAGATGGACACAGTGACCTGGAATAGTTTAACATTCAAACCTAGTGACAGAGTGTGAATGGAAATGACTCCAGAAGTAGCCACAGGTTATTGGCCAAAGACTACAAAAAAGTAAAAATCTGGCCTGCTCAGACGTTAGGTATAATCCATCAACTACAGGCTTACAAGAGTGCCATATTACCTTTGGTGGGATGGGGGGCATGTTGAGTCTTAGTACCTTAGAAGGCATCTGCCAAGACATTTGTCACCTGCTTGAAGTTTTCATGGGGTATGGAGAGAGCAAGTGATAGGACATGTTCTATTCTGCTGTGTGACCTGGCAAGCAAATTGTCAGGTGTTCTTGCTGAATGATGTGCAGAAGAGTATGTGAAAAATAAAGATATTGAAGGCAAAAGTCTGTTCATCTAGATGACCTTTTTATTGTACATAAAATAAATTAAATTACAGTTTAAGCAAAAGCACACGTGGCTTTTTAAAGTGCATCTTGTATAGGTTTGGAGGCTGTTGAATCTCCCCCACCTCCATCTGCTCACTGCAAGATGGTGCTTTAGCTTTTAGTCATCAGTCATGGCTCAGCCATGCCTAGAAGTGAGCCCAACTTCAGCACCAAGAGCCCTTTATACAAATGACATCAAAATCAATTAACATGATACCCACTTTTTTTCTTCACCTGATGCCAAAACAAAAGGAAACAATCGGACAGTTACTAATAATTACTAAATATCCATGGCTAAAGCATTTGACTCAACCACTACTTCATTTGGACCCAGCAAATCACACCCATCAGATTTCAAACAAGCATCAAGTAACGATTTTTTTCTTTACATTTGTGTAAATGTGTTTGTCTTACAGAAGACTTAGGCCCAGAAACACAGTGGTATTTGTTCATAGAGAACATTTTGCTCCTTATTCACGAAGGAATTTGGTTGCCCCCTAAATTAGAATGGCATTTTGCAGATTAATTTTTTGTGCTCCAGCATTGGAAACTTAAACTGCCATTACAAAGTTGTTCTGGGAGAGGGAGGAAGTGATGAGAAGATGGGAATGCTCTCCTTTAACCTGTTCTTCTAGTCTTACTGTACATCACAGTGTTTCTGTCTTTTTCCTGTGAAACGACGGTAGACTAGCTTCGAGACAAAGGTGGTAGGTGTGGACAGACACTACAGCACTCACACCCCGTGAGGGGAAGACAACACAGATTATTTCACTGATTCAGAGTCCAACCCTTCTGAACAGCACGGATCCTGCTGGCCACATGCTGGATCCACTTCGTGAACTTGGTCAGAGCTCATCAGTTCTTTCCTGCTAAGAAGACAGCTCTTTCCATTCCTCAGCAGTTCAGAAGGACCCCTCAGCCACTCAGGTTCAGCCCTTCCATAGACCCTGTAGTACCAGACTTCCCTGTTCCAGGACTACTTCCTTGGAAGACCAAAATCTCAAAGTTTTGCCCTCAGACCGAAGTGACAGTCCTCACTTTAGCAGACAGGGCTTGCTTGAACCTTCTCTTCAGGTCCTGCATGTTGGGAGACTTTGGCCTAGGAATGAGAGAGGTTCTCCTCTTCTCTGGTGTGCTGGCCACCTGCTGTTTGTGGCTCACTTCTTTGCACAGGACGTGGAAGGCGTTGTAGACATCATTGTAATTCTCACTGACAGACACTTCATAAAACGTGCAGCCCAGCATGTTGGCCAGCTGCAGTCCGTGCTGAGGCTCCACCTGCTTGATGTGGAGCAGATCGGCCTTGTTTGCCACGATGACAACAGGCAGCCGGGCACCCGGGTGCAACTGCTGGACGTGCTGGTGTAGCTGGCCGATCAACTCATAGCTCTTGTAATCGATGATGGAGAAGACGATCACCACGGCATCGGCCCAGCGAATGCATCTGTTCAGTTGTTCGTTGCAGCTCAACCCCTGTTCGTGGATCTAAAAAAGAAAGGATCATGAAGCAAATTCATGGGGACAGGAAAAAATCCCAGTCTGGTAAACTTAGTCTAAGTCAGAAGAGTCCTTTGGACTCACACCATTGAGAGCCATAAATACAAATTACACTCCCGTACATTTTGGCTTTCTTCAGAATATGTTGATCCAGCTGCATGAAGTTGGAATAAATAACCCTGCAGCTCACTACACTCAAGTGGAAAATTGACCTGCATGGTACTACACGCAGAGAGACTTTGTAGTTCCACAAAATGGGAAATTAGCTGGCTAGACAGTAAGTCTGGGGAAGTGAAGATATGAGCTGGAAGCATTTAAACCTGGATAACTGCCCAGTTCAAGAGAGAGAAGAAGAAGAAAAAACCCACTCTACCACTAGTATGGCTCTTTTGTTCAGAGTAACTTTCCACAATATAAAACTGACTCTGAATCTTGGTGAATACAACCATACATTTGGTTTTTAATGCTGAAGTTTTCAGCTACAAGAATAAACCTCCTTCCCCCATTTCAGGCTTTTCCTTTCCTGGAACAGGTAAAAAGAGGGGGGATTCTGCACCCCAGAATTCCTCAGGCTGTGACTGATTGCCTGCTAAAGAGATCCTCTCAATGTTCCTTTAACTTACAACTTCTCCTCTCGTGGCATTATCTAGAATAAGGACAATGCCACTCTGAGGTAAAGTATAAGCAAATGGATAATGTCTGTGAAACCATATAGAAGGATCTCACCTGGACTCCTGGTGTGTCTTGAACCTGAATTGCCAGGGTTTCTCCCTCTATTTGGACTTGTCTGGTATAAAGGTTACCTATTCAAGGAGAAAAGAAAATAAAAAAGGTTGTCTGTAAGAGAGTTTTCAATGCACACAAAACTAAAAGAAAATAAAACTCCATGCCCAAAGCTCCAGCACTTTGGAATCTTCTTAATGGGCTGAGGAGTTGTTTTTTTAATTGACAAAGTCCATTGACACCAACTAAAAACCAAAGCAATCTGCCAGTGTTTAACAAAAGAATACAGCCTGATATTTATAGGGTCTGGTTTTTTATGACAGGAAACTCATTTGTTTTTAGAGGGTTGACCTCTTCTCAAACTCTGTTTCTATATATGGACAAGCATTTCCTTGTCTATTTCCTTGCTGGAAACCATCAAATCAAAGAATATTAGAGTTAGCAAAGACCTTAGAGATAATTTAATAAAACTCCCTCATTTTACAGGTGAGGAAACTGAGGCTTAAGACTGTGGCTGGTCCATAGTGACACAGCTAATAAATGGCAGAGAACTTCGCCCCTGGGTCTTCTAAAACCAAGTTGAGTGTTCCTTCCCTTGAACCTTAGTGTCTTCTAATGTGTTTTCAGTTCTGGATCACTGCTTGACACACTTATGATTTAAAAACATCTGACTTCAAAACAGGTTAGTTGGATAATTAAAAGCCCAACCCACACCATCCATTAAAATAAACACTTAAAGTAACAATGGCCAAAACAATAACAAGTTTGAAGTTGCCTTGACTAATTTTATGGTAGCTTATAGCTTTCTTGGCATATTAATTACACAGAGGTCCTTCACATGTTTCTGAAGGTTTCCACCAACTTGTAATATAACATGATAGTATACTGGGTATGTGTATGAGTGCACATACTAGTATGTATGTGTGACTGGACCCTAGTTCCTAATGACAAGGATTTAAAAATGTGTGCTCTCAATTATTCAGGCTAGCTCCTCAAAAACAAGAAAATCCAAGTACCACTTATTTTTTTCCCATTTAGACACTACTAGTGAAAGAGGTAGGTTTAAGTTTATAACTACTTTGCTTTGGTATTTGGTTTAAAAGGTCAAATCTGAAAGCCAGCACTACAGGGGGGAGGGCCAGGCTATCTTTTTATGACTCTAGCGAGATCGTTTTGGAGAGTGAGCCTGAGTACAAAGGGTATTTCCTACTGAGGCTCCAATAGTTAAAACATACCAAGGAAAAGGATCCTTTTTGGAGTAAGATGATGAATGAGGCCAGAATGGAATGAGGCCAGATGGCAGGGGTCTGCATGGGGAAAGGATGGGGGGCGGGGGAGAGAAGCAAAATTTGGTAGGAGCTGGAAGTCGAAAATGTCAGAACGCTCACAGACTGCATATTTTTTAAGGACATATTTAACCCATAACAGTAATGGCACCAACCCCAGCATTTTCCCCTCAAACGAGGAACTGTTAATAAGATGCTCACCTGCATTTCTTTCATAGTCGCCAATGAATCGTTTGGTCAGGAATCGTACCACCAGTGCTGTAGGTCAGAAAAGAAAAAGGGAACACGGTTATCCCTTGGAATGACAGTCTAGGTGAAACCCACTCCCTACCTGGGCTGCGAGTCCAGCCTCAGCAAACAGCTTCCCCGGGGAATGGGCGGCCAGAAGCCAAGTGAAATACCATTTTTGCACTTAGGCTGCAAGGTCGTTGACCCCGATCCTTGACCAGAACCCTAATGGGAGAACAGGGAACCAGCAACTCTCTGCTTCTGAAGCTGGACGGGCCATCTAGAGCAGCTCTCTGCCTCTGGGCAGGGCTGTACCAATCCTGAACGGAAAGTAGTACCCACATTTTAAAGAGGACCAGGAAAGCAACTTCACCATTCCCCCAGGTGAATCGTAACAGGCGAGAAGGTATCAGATCAGACCAGATCACGGAAGGTGGGGATGGAGAGAGGGGGCAGAGGTAAGGAGACCGGTAGGAGCTCCCTGGTCTCACTGAGCTTTGCAATCCTTAAAATAAGGAAAGCCTATTATTACTCCTTTTCTCCAAACCACAGTCGGAGGAGCAGGTCTCCTGGACCTCCCAGGGAGGGACACAAGACTCACCGGTCTTGCCGACTCCGCTAGCCCCCACCACAGCGATCTTGACCAGGCGGCGGCCAGACACTGCGCCCAGGCAGCAGTCGATGGAGGCGGCGGCGGCGCTGCCGCTGCTGCCCGGAGTAGGGTACTCGGCGATGGTGCACATGTTCTGGATCAGGCGCATCGCCCCGGCCGGGGAAGGGCTGGACCGGACTAGGCGGGCAGGACTTGTGGGTCTGGGGAAGGGGAAAGACTCCCGGAGGGGGCAGCGGCGGGGGCAGCGGCGGCAGCTCCCGGAGCTCTGCAAGAGGTTGTAGCCACTAAACGCTGCTCGAAAGCTAAAGCTTAGGGGCAGAGTTTGTGGCGACTGGCTCCCAGCGCGCAGGCTATTTTGTGCTGGTTTGGCCCCTCCCTTCGCCGCCCGCAGCCAATCCGGTAGCTAACCTCGGGGAGGCTCCGCCCTCTCTTTTGGGCCGTTGGCTGCATCCCCTCCGCCCTTCTCCCAGCCCCCCGCCCCCTCCCCAGCCTCCAGCCCCTGCTGAAAGGGGGGAGTCCAGTGCTGGGCCCCGTGAGGCTGCTGAGTCTTTGGGGGCTTGGGGAAAGTGGGGCAGCCCAGACCTGGTGCCATACCTCTCCTCGAGGTGAGCAACGTGTGCGTGTCTGTGAGCACCTGAAGAGGACAGTGCTCTCTCAAGCATCCGCCGGGCCGGCCACGGGGAGATGTGGGGGGCGCAGGTGGGACAGAAGTGCGGTGTCCGGGGTACGAGAACGCACGGGTTGGCAGGCTGGGGGTGGAGGTGAGGGGGTAAGGATAGGGATAAGGGAGATGTTATTAAATTGACCCCCCGGCGTAGAAACCCGAGGTGTGTCGCTTCCCACCCACTGCACCCTTCGACGTGGGCATTCTCTGCCAGCTTCCTTTTCCAAAGATGTCCTGTGTCCCTTCCCCCTCCCATAAACACGCGCACATGTAGGCCACTCACTCACTCGTGCATCTGCACGCCCTCACTCACGGGCAGGTACATGCAGCCCGCAGTTCTGCCAAACTATTCATTCCCTGCCCTGCCTGGCTACAAGGACTGGGGGGAGGGGAGGGGAACAGCTGCCTTCCCTTCAGCCCCACCAATTCCCCTTCTCTTTGTGTCAAAGCGCCGTCTTTGTGCGGTGAATCCCCACCTTCCACGCTGTGGTTGGGGTCTGTATGTCTATGCCTTTGTCTCTGTCTCCCTCATTTGGGATGCGATTCCACTGATTAATTTGAAATTAGTTCCTGTTTTGTGTACTGCGTATGCCTTGCATAATGGGTCGGCATGCCGTGGCAATAGATTGCACTAATTACCTTTGTCCCTAATGTGGCATTCAAGCTTGCGCAAAATAACATGCGAATATGAAAGTTTTTCTACAACGTCAAGAGCCTGTGATTAAAAATAAAAAATAAAAGAATCAAGGGAGCAACACTATCTTATTCATTCACTCACCAACAATTTAAGCACCTCCTGTTTACTGAGCACTGCTCTAGGCCCTGGAAGACATAGAAAGATGACCTTCCAGCTTTCTTGGCCACACACAAAATCAAGCCATAAGCAACTCGTCATTTCTCATCCTGTGACACTCTTTTCTGTTCTTTTCCATAAATTCTCTACAGAGGATAGAAATAGGAGACATTCCTTTCATTCTTTTACTATTTTATGGGTACCTCTGCAACACTTGTTCTGTCCACCTGCTCCACTTTGATACATGACCAGTCTACCTTCAGTTTTATTTGTGGGAAATAAGTCATAGTTTCTTAGATGAAGAGCCAGCAAGAATACTAGAGCTCATCTAACCTTCATTTTACCCCAGATCACACATTGACAGGGCAACCCCACTTTCTCACACTCAAACTAGTGAAAATGCTCTTTCTAGTTCTCCTGTCCACGATGTCTTGCTTTTTTGGTCACAATGTTGACAACTTCAAGGCACAAGGTAGGAAGAACTCTTCCCACTGGACATATTCATGAGGTGAAACTTTAAAAGGCTAAGTGCCTCACTACCAAAGACAATTCCTAACTAGTATTCTAAAGCATAGGATCCATAGCAGCACATCATTATCTCACAGCGTAATGGACAGAGTGCTGAACTTAGAATCATCAGAGCCATGTTTTCTAGAAATATTCCTTTGCACAAGTCCCTGAAACTCTCCAAGGTTCTGTAAGATGGAGACAATTATTTTGTCTGCCTTATTTTGGGTTATTTTTGAGAAATTATATATATATGTATATATAGTATATATGTATACATATACATTCCTAATAACCACAGATCACTATACACAAGTGAAATGCTATTACCATTTTTAATGACAAGGGCTTTTAACAGCAAGGTTAAATTCTAGATCATCAAACAAAATTTTGCTAAGAGAACCCTTTCTAGTCCACGGCACCCAAAGTACCATTCACTCTTCAAGCCCTTCCATTGGTGGAACTCCAAGTACTGATGGGATCATGTGGATGCTACTTATACTTTCTCTAACACAATGATTAACTCACGGAATTGCCATGAGAGAAGCAAACTGTAAACTGTAAAGAACTGTATAAGTATGAACTATTATCTTTATTATAGAATATGCTAATATACACTGCCACAATAGCCTTCTTAAGTCATCAGCCTGTGTATTAATTGAATTAAATTCAATTTGATTCAATTTTTAAAATTAAGTACCAACTAGGTACAGAACACAGATGTGAAAAGGAAACAAACCATAGCTAAAACGTTAGTTCTTGTGCAACTGTGGCAATCCAGTCACAGGCATATGATACATATTCAGATAACTGAAATTCAAAATAGAGTATAAGTGCACAAGAGAGATACAAAGTACTCTTTGGGAACTAAGGGAAAGAAACATATCCAACAGAAGGGATCAGGGAAGGTTTTAAGAATGAGGTATCATAAATGATAAGTGCTAGAGAAAATATGGGAAAATCGGAACACTAATGCATTGTTAGTGGAGTTATGAACAGATCCAACCATTCTGGAGAGCAATTTGGAACTATGCCCAAAGGGTTATAAGACTGTATACCCTCTGATCCATCAATACTGCTTCTAGGTCTGTATCCCAAAGAAATCATTAAAAAGGGAAAAGGACCCACATGTGCAAAAATATTTATAGCAGCTTTTTTTTTGTGGTGGCCAAGAACTGGAAATTGAGGGGATGCCCATCAGTTGGGGAATGGTTGAACAAGTTGTGGTATACTATTGTTCCATAAGAAATGATGAGCAGCAAACTTCAGAAAAATCTGGAAAGACTTACATAAACTATTGCTGAATCAAGTAAGCAGAACCAGGAGAACACTGTACACAATAACAACCACATTATGTGATAACTAACTTTGAAGACTTAGCTCTTCTCAGCAATGCAAGGATCTAAGACAACTCCAAAAGACTCATGATGGGAAATGCTGTCCACATTCAGCAAACAACAATGCAAATTGAAGCATATTATTTGTGAGCTCTCTTTCTCCCTCTGGTTTCTTCTTTTTCATGATTCCTCCCATTGGTTCTAATTCTTCTTTACAACATGACTAATGTGGAAATAGGTTTAATATTAAAAAAAAGAATGAGGTAGCATTGAGCTGAATCTTGAAGGATAGGTAATTTTTCAACAGAGAAAAGGAGATTGGACATTACAGGCAAAAAAGAGCAAGGCCATCTTTTCTCTATGTACTTTCTCCCTTTGTGATCAAATTTTCAATTTTTACCTCAATGGGGATGACTCTCAAATTCACATATTCAGTCATAACCTTTCTCCTAAATTTCAGTAACATGACATCTTCACTTAGATGTCATGCCAACACCACAAACTCCACACATCCCAAACAATCAGCTTTCACTCTAAACTGGCCCCTTCTCCCAACACATTCCCTATTTGTGTGTATGTGTTTCTGTATGTGGGAATGCTGTCATTCTCCTAACTGCCCAAGCATTATATTTTGGTCATCCTTGACGTTGTCCTCTTCCTCACTCCCATCCCATCTCTTATCAGTACTTATTAATTCTCTTTTTACAATATCCCTCACATCTGTCCCCCTCTCTTCACCCATGAGATCACAACACTATTTCAGTTCTTCTTCATTGCTCCCTAAGAGTGTTATTATAAGTGTTATAAGAGTTGTTTTCACCTCCAGTCTCTTTCCTATACAAATCTTCCTTCCCTGTACCTGACACCATAGTCTTCCTAAGTCATCAGCCTGATGTGATTTCTCCTGCTCAAAAATTTCTACAGCCTCCTATTCCCTAGAGGATTCAGTACAACATCCTCAGCTTGGCATTTAATGCCCTTCACAGCATAACTCCATCCTACTTTTCGCTTCATCTCCCATCACTCCTATGGTATCTACATTCCAACCAAACTAGACAACTACCTTTTTTCTGAAATGCACTCTGTACTCATCTCTGTCTTTTGGAAGCCTTATCTTTAAGGTTTAAGGAGGTGCCGCCTCTTCTATGAAATTTCCTTGAATCTCCATTCTTCCCTACAACTAAAGATGTCCTTTCCCTCCCCTCCCCCACCCAGGTTTTCTAGAGCATTTTGTTTGGATCTCTCTCCTGTACTTATTCCTCCCCAGCATGTATTATTTTATCTGAGTACATGTTATATTCCCCTAGTGGGATGCAAGCGTTGAAGGCATGAACATACCTCTCTCCCTCCACCCCCTCCCTTTCTCTCTCTCTCTGTCTCCCTCCCTCCCTCTCTGTCTCCCTCTGTCTTCCCCCTTCCCCACTCCCTTTTCTCAGTGCTTAAGACAATGCCTTGAAAATATAATAGCTGCTCTTTGTAGGTTGCAAAGAATTGTACATTGAGGAGATGGCCATCAACAAGTCACAGTATGTGATAATAATAGAATACTATTGTGCTACAAGAAATGATAGAAAAACCTGGGAAGAATGTTATGAACTCATACAAAGTGAAGTTAGCAGAACCAGGAGAACATTGTATACAGTAATAGCAATATTGTAAAAATAATTAACTGCGAAAGATTTGGTTACTCAGATCAATATAATGATCTAAGGGAATGATGAAAAACAGGATGAAAAATGCTATCCATCTCCAGAGAGAACCAATGGCATCTAGGTGCAGATTGAAGCACTTTTTTCAATTTCTTTATTTTTCTTGGCTTTTTTTCCTTGTAATTTGGCTGATATGGGAAATGTGTGATTTCACATGTATAATTAATATTACATTTCTTACATTCTCAAAGGATGAGCAAGGTTCAAGAGGGAGGGAGATAATTTGGAACCCATTTTTTAAAAAAGAATGTTTAAAAATAATAAAGTGTTTTTTAAAAAATAGTAGCTGCTTAGTAAATACTGGTCAAATTATGTTGAATTATATAGTGGAAGGAGAAGACTGGGAGAGAAACAGAGGGGGCTCCAACATGCTTATGCTTTCAAGGATCTCATACCTCAGTGTGGGCATTTCCTCCATTGACTCAGACAGTAACCTTTCCAGGATTCAGCTGATCCCCTTTAGAAGTCACTGTGACTTCTGTGGATCATGTTTCAGCCAACCTTGTGAAGAGCCTCTTTGCCCTTATTTGGACTGGTTCAAAAATAGCTTGAGTTCATTACCAGACATATACTTGAAGGCTTCAGTTTTGTAGGACCCTCCAAAGCTTTAATCAACTAGCAAACCTTTAAAACAAACAAAAAGCAAGTATTGCCTCCCTGTGTTACAATGAGACATTAGAAATCTTTGTTAGAGAAGCATAGCTGCTTAACAAATCAATAAACTGGTTATTTTACCTATAGAATGTCAACATCTCATGTATTTTTCCACTGAAATTGACCTCTTTGCTGGACTGAAACAATTGTCAGTGCAGCAGCCCAGCTGCTAATAACTCTCATTTGTAAACTGCATTAAGGCTTTTCAAGTACTTTATGCACATCATCAACACCTGATCTTCCACATTTGTGTACTAAATGGTACAAGGATTATGATGATCATCTGTAGTGCTGTCAAGTAACTTGCTCTAAGTCTCACGTAGCTCAGAGGTGATGGACACTAAATTTGAACACAAGTACTCTGACCAGGACCAGTGGTTTTCCATAATTCTATCCTCTTGCTTCTTAATCTGTAAGAATGCTTCAAGTCAAGCAACAGGAAATAAAATCTCAAGTTGACACCATGCAATGCCCTGTATAATGAACAATATTTGTGATTGTTGTTCAGTGGTTTTCAGTTATGTCCAACTCTTCCTGACCCCATTTGGGGTTTTCTTGGCAAAGATACTGAAGTGGTTTGCCATTTCCTTCTCCAACTCATTTTATAGAGGAGGAAACTGAGGCAGATTAAATGACTGGCCCAAGGTCATACCGCTAAACAAAAGTCTGAGACCAGGTTTGAACTCAGGGAGATGAGTCTTCCTAATTCCAGGCCCAGCACTCTATCCACTTCACCACCTAGCTGCCTCTATAATGGGCAATAATAGTCAATAAACAAGATAGACACATATAATCTTAGCAAAAAGATAATCCAATACTCCAATATTATACCGTAGCCTAAGATTTTCAGAGATGACTGGTTTTTGAAGTGGTATGTACAAATGATTCCAGCTTACATTTACATGGCATCATAAAGTACTGTCTAAAGTACTCTTCCTATTTTATCTCATTTGAACCTCATGTCCACACTGTGAAGTAAGTGCTATAATTATCACCAGACCTGAGGTACAGAGGTTAACTGACTTGTCCATGTTTGAATAGCTAGTGAGCTAGTGTCTGGGAGTGGGATTCACATCCCAGTCTGCTTGACTGTGAGTCCAGTATCTTATCCAGTGTACCACGCTGTCTCTTGTGTAATATTAGCCCTGTACCCCTCTCTTCCTCCTGCCAAATGACAATCAGACAAGACAGTGATCATTGTGAGGGGGAATTAGAGAGCTCACCAATTATGTTGAAATGTTATTTGTCAAATGGTTAATAGTCCTGGTATTTCATTTGTCTAAAAGTTCCTTTTAGAAAGAAAGTTTACCATACTTCTTTATATTTTAAAGGATAACTTATTTTGAAAGGAAAGATCCAGGACTATATAACTGCCAACAGTTGAGTTCAAGTGGAAAAAAGAAAAAAAAAAGAGGACCATTACTAATGTTTAGCACATTTTGGTATGGTTTAAATCAAGCCTGGTTTTTGCTTTAACTTCAGACTTGGCAAGACTGTTGTCCTCAAAGAAAGGAAAATCTACATGAATTTTAAATTTAAAAAATCTTTAGTCTCATTTACCATCTATTTTTTTTTTTTGTAAAATGGTTAAAAATCAAGACATTCATTAAACTGCTGCTTATACTCACATGCACATACAAATTCCATTCAAAAGTTTACCAGCCAAACAAATGGTTGCCAAAAAGATTTTACTTTGAGCTGTCTTCACTTCTTGGAATTTCATTCTGTTACTAGGAAGCTGGATCAACCTATGATTTTTCTGTCTGTAACACAATAGCTTAATACAGTCTCCTTACTTTGGCCCCAAATCTATCTAGCCATATAATCAAGAATATAGAAAAGAAATGCCACAGGACAAAAAGAAAAACATTGAACAGACCTGCTCGAATCTTTAGTAATTGGCACATCCCCAGGTGCCAATAGCCAGCATAGCCTCCCCACTTCAGTGCAGTGTGCCCTTTCTGGAACACAGTTCATTAACAAGATCAGTAACTGAATTGCCCAGACTGGTCCAAATAAATTACTATTTTCAGATGCAGTGTTCTAGAACAAGGTGGTTTAGACAGTGTTTTCATCAATCAAGTTAACCAGCAGCCCCAGGAAAAGCTCTGGAGCCCAAAGCAGATTTCTAGCCTTCTTCCTTCATGGGAGACAAAATTGAGGTCCAGGAAGAAGGGGGAAGGAAAGAGGAAACTTTCCAAATCTCTCTGTAGCTTCTGTATATAAAGTTTCACCTCCACCCTGTCTTCCTTAGAGCTAGAGTCAACTGATCTGTGGAAATCACCTTTGTGGTGGAGCTCAGCAGCAGGTGAGTGGGGGCCATGGTAAACTCTACAAATTTATAGAAAGACTAGTAAGCAGCTGGATGTAGCTGGCCCCTCTCTGGAACATGCCCCCGTGGCAGCAAATGGGCCTTGTCATGAACTGATGTCACTCAAGGGAGCTGTAAATACTCTCTTTCTGACTAGCCAGGTGCTAGCATGAGAATCAAGATGATTCCCCAGATGTGCAAATCCCTCTTCCCTACCACTGCCAATACTCCCTAAGCACCCTGCTTCTGTCTGTCTATCCCCTTCCCCCCCCCACCTCACCATTCCCCATAATAGGAGAGTCTTTTCAGTTACAAATACCTATTCATTTTAAAAGGTTAAGGGGAAGGGAAATTATGACATTTTTGCTTTGGGGGCTCAAAATTTAAGTTGGGATGCTATCTGAATTACTCTTATTGCATTTTTCAATATTTGTAGACTCTCATAAAGGGTAGCTGGGTATCACAGTGGATAGTGTTGGGCTTGGAATTCACCTTCCTGAATTCAAATCTGGCCTCAGATACTTACTGGCTGTGTGACCCTGGACTGGTCGGTTAACCCTGTTTGCCTTAGTTCCTCATCTGTGTTAAAAAGAAAAATGAGCTGGAGAAGGAAATGACAAAAAATTCCAGTATTTTTGCCCCTCCAAAACAAAACAAATAATAAAAAAAATGAAGTCACAAAATCGGACACAACTGAACAATAAAAAAACTCGTATTTTTTTCAGTTAGATTTATTCAACATTCCCATATCCCTGGTTGGGCAGGGATCTGAACGTTTTAAAGTTCATTCCTGAAAATCCCATTTCTGCCTCACATTGGCAATGGACTTGGAATCAGGTTCAGATTATGACTCTAACGCTAGCTGCATGATTCAACGTCCCTATGCCTCAGTTTGCCCATCTGTTAAATGGAGATGATAATACACTACTTGCTATTGGTGTTGTTGGAAGGATCAAATGAAACCATGGCTATGAAGTATCTTGTGCTATATAAATTCCAGCCACTCCAAAGCTTGATTCCATGTCTTACTCAATAGCTGTTCTTATTGTTCTTACTTACTTACTGTTACTAGCTTACTTACTGTTCTTCAATAGCCAGTTACATGACATAACCAATTTAGGCCTGATTTCTTATTTTAAATGGCTTCCTAAAGTCACAACAGTTTTAATAATTAGCCCAATGTTCATCCGCTATACACGGTGTTTTGGAAAGAACAGATAAAAGAAATAAGAAGCAGAGATACAATGTGACATTAAATGTTGGAAAGAACATCATATGAGCTATGTCCTTTCTCCCTGTGCTGGGGTTCATTTGTAATGTGGGCTTTTTAAACTGAATTTTAAAAAATAATAAAAGCCCTAGGTACCAAATGTTCATAAACATTCTCTGACTTAAGAGAAGGGAAAGCATGTTGGGGGTGTTTATCTTCTAAGAAATCTCTGAACGTGTGAGCAGTTACATGTGTAAAGTAGGGCAAAAGGTCCAATTTCCTCATGCCTCAGTATAAGTCAGGATCAGGGCAGATGTTTCTTAGGTCTGAGGACTTCAGTAAAGCAATCAGCATGTCACCAGCAAACTTGGCCTTCCAGTGCTGGACTAAGCCACCAAGCCATGACCTTTAGGATCAAAGTAGCAGGAAGAGCAGACTGGAAATTAAATAACAAGTTTCTTTCCATTAGAAAGATCACCTGGACAACAGAGCCCACACTCATCAGTGTTGCTTCAGACAGGATCCTCTGATACCAAGAAGTGGGGGATGGGCCCATAATGTACCTTTGTTTCCTCCCTCCCAACCCACATACCCTAGCTGGTTTCTGTAGCAGCATAATGGTACACATTTTTTTCTTCCCCCTCCCCGCAAAAGACCGACTAACATTCTTGTTAGTTTTCATTATAAACACATCCTTATCTTCTTTACTTTGGAAAGCCTTACTCCTTCCCTCTTAAAAAAAAAAGCAATATTTAAATGGAAGGCAGAAAGAAAAAGTAAAAGTGAATCACTCTTCATTCAAAATATCTTCTGTGCCTTTTTCTCACATTCTTCCAATAGCCTAAGTCATTTTTCTAAGAGCATGGAATGTCTTTCTCATAAACAGTTTGGTGACAGACATCTTTGAATCCATGTTTTATCCATTATTAAAAACTTATTAGGAAGCTGCCAATATGCTTTGATTGAGGAAGAGGTAATCCCATTGACCATATTACAAATGCCATCCAAAATATTGAACTATATTAATAACTAACATGACTCCATTATTAATAAAGCCATCAATGTGAGCTCTGTTCAGTGAGTGAGAGTTCTATTGCCTTTCAAATATGCCATGATCACTTTTTAATTGCATTCCACCCACCCCCCCATTTCTCCAGCAGAACAAGATTCTACAATCATACAGTCCTGACCATCTGACTCTCCTCCACTTCAGCCTGCCAGCTTCAGCTTCGACAGGTGTGCGGATTCCAAAGGAGCCTGACTAGATACACAGATCAGAAGATGCACACTGTTTCTGTTCCACAGACATGGGCCAGTGAGATAATTAATAGGCATGTCTGGTTTGAGTTTCCAATTAGACTGAATATACCTAGTCCTCCCTTTCTAATGCTGAAACAGGAGCACACCAGTCGTTTTTAAGGAAATTTTTGTGCCTCTATTTATCTTTACACACAGGAAAATTTCCTTTCCCCAAAAAACATTAAATTTCTATAGGACTATACAGTTCTTGTTACCATGCCAAGGGACTGGAAAGGAATGTATCAGAATTAACTTTTGGTTATAATGCCAAATTCCCTATTGGCAATGCTTGGGCCATCAAGTAAAAGGAGAAGAGGGATGGTGGCAGTGGCTGTGCTCAGATGGATCGAAGCCAGGCCCTAAATTTGATATCAGAGGACGGGGCATCAAAAAATAGCCTTGTGACTTATTGCCCGTGCATCTATGTATAAGTCAGTCTGCCCCATCTGGGCTTCCTTTCCTCATTAGCAAAACTAGAGAGCTGGACTGCACAGTCCATGATGTCCTTTCTACATCAGATCTCATGATCTTAGGAGTAAGCCCGAGATTACTACCTTCTGGAATGTGCAAGACACTTCCCAACACCATTCTAAAAGATGACAAGAAGTCATCAGTTAGTTAAGAAGACAACAAATTTTCATTTTCTGCACCAGAAAACTGGGGCTAGAATTCTCTATTTCCAGCTCGTTGTATCACTGAGGGAGGAAGGAACAAAACGTTCTGGGATGGGGCCCATCTGTTTTGCTTTATATGGTCATCTTGTGGACAGGAATAGTCAGATATTGCCTCGGTGCTAATTATTTGTGGATCATTTCCCATTCATACCATTTGCCATTCATCCAGCTTTCTGGGTTCACACCCAGGTTCAAAATATGTATTGTGGAATCTAGGACTTCAATCAAAAGTTAACAAAAGCATACCAATGGCCCTGTTGGCAGAGAGGCAAATAGAGTAGTGGCAACTTCCAAAGCATTTATGAAACTTGCTTTCCAGCAACAAAATGTAATTTGCCATGACTTCATATAGGATGTACTATTTGGAATTCTCACTAAGATATTTGCATTCATTCAACATATCTGTGATTATAATGAAAAAACGTGGATAACAGTCAAGGAAAATTCCCTTCAGCCATTTAGAAAACAGAAAAATGACTCATGTAATCATTTAGTTTGACAAGGGAACTGGTTTCTATATAAAGAATAAACATCCCCAAAATAGCAGTAACACTTACGAGAATGCAGTTCCTGGAGAAGTTGTACATTCCAAGCACCAAGAACACAAAGGTTGGTATGCTGGGGCATCTCTACTGGGAATAGTGTGAAGCCCATTAATAATGCATCTGGAATGTAAATCTATCCTCTCCAAATGGAATTTCAGCATTTCAAGGTAGGAAAACTCCTGTGTTCATTGAGGCCAAGCTTATCCAGCTTTAAATCTGAAAATCCTTAATTTCTTGTAAAAAGAAGGTCCTTCTGCTTCTGTGTTAATGGCAGCAGATAAAAAAATTCAATAGGACATATAAAACAATTCCAACACTATCCAATTCCAATAGACTATCTATCTCACATTGTATAGATGCAGGAGTGGAGAACCTGCGACCATGAGGCCACACATGGCCTTCTAGGTCCTTGGGTGCTGCCTTTAGACTGAATTCAAGTTTTACAGAAAAAATTCATTTATTAAGGGGATTTTTTCTGTGAAGTTTGGATTCAATCAAAGGGCCATACTTGAGGACTTAGGTGGCCTTGAGGCTGCAGGTTCCCCACCCCTGGATAGCATAGCAAAGGGTGGGTTTTCTCCAACCACAATTATTATCTGTTGTTAGGAAGTGGTATAGTGCCAACATTGGATTTGGTCTTACTACAAATTCTATGTTATCAGAGCCTAGAGATAAATGAAGAAGGCTTTCTCATGTGGTAGAGCCAATAATGAAGGCATCTCCTTGGACGTGCTCCCAGGCAAGACACTAGCTAGTGTTCTTTGGGATGATATATGCACAGCTTTGTTTGACACAACATAGTTGGAATGCCTGTGTGACCTTAGACAATCAATAGGCAAGCATTAATTAATTTACCTCCTACTATTTGCCAGGCACTAAGAGCCCACATTCTACTGGAAGGATGTGACATCTTAAAATCAGAATAAGAATAACTCAGAAAAAAGGAAAAAAAAAAAAAAGAATAGCTCAGGGAACCAAGGTAAGATTTCAATCCTGTCCTCATTGACCTGATTAGCATTGATTCCATTATAGGCTCAGCCCCAGGAATTTCTCAGTACAGTTATCCCTTCCACATCGCAGGAGGCTGGGGGAACGTTGCTCCCACCATTTGGAAAACTGAAGTAAAAGGTTTTGGTCTTCGCTTTGTACCAGAGAAGAAGTCTATATTTTTTCTTTTAATTTTATGGGGTGTTTACAGTGCCTTATTGTAAAATTTGTGTTAAGTATTTGGTCATAGGCTTTGTGTCACCCACTGGCCTTTGAGTGTTGTCTTCAGCTTTTGCAAAACTCCCCCCAAATTCCCATTTAATTTCTTATGCTGAGCCAAGATATATTGAAATTGCAGTGAAGAAAGTTGTGATATGGAAGGAATAACTGTAGTCTGACTACTCAAAGACTCAGATCATAGACAGATGGACAGGAACACAAAACAGTGGCAATGAATACAGAAAACAGAAAGATGAAGAGTAGTTGAATGGGAATAGACTCTTGCTGGTATATGGCAGAAATGGCATACTACATTTAAAAAATATTTTATTAGAAATCTAACAATGAACATCAACTAACTTAACTAAACTTATTTAGCATTCTATTTACATTCAAATTAATCAGACAATGCAAAAAGTACTTTATCATACCTTATCAGAATCCCTAGAACGTTATCACTCATTCTTCAAGGATACTACTTACACTAGAATAAAAAATTCTTTTTTTTTTTAATTTAACTTTTAACATTCATTTTCACAAAATTTTGGGTTACAAATTTTCTCCCCTTTTATCCCCCCCCCCAAACCCAAGCATTCTAATTGCCCCTGTGACCAATCTGCTCTCTCTTCTATCATCCCTCTCTGCCCTTGTCTCTGTCTTCTCTTTTGTCCTGTAGGGCCAGATAGCTTTCTTTACCCCTTTACCTGTATTTCTTATTTCCTAGTGGTAAGAACATTACAGTTGATCCTAACACTTTGAGTTCCAACTTCCTTACCTCCCTCCCTCTCCACCCCTTCCCTTTGGAAGGCAAGCAATTCAATATAGGCCAAATCTGTGTAGTTTTGCAAATGACTTCCATAATAGTTGTGTTGTATAGGACTAACTATATTTCCCTCCATCCTATCCTGTCCCCCATTACTTCTATTCTCTTTTGATCCTATCCCTCCCCATGAGTGTCGACCTCGAATTGCATTCTCCTCCCCATGCCCTACCTTCTATCATGCCCCCCACCCTGCTTGTCCCCTTGTCCCCCACTTTCCTGTATTGTGAGATAGGTTTTCCTACCAAAATGAGTGTGCATTTTATTCTTTCCTTTAGTGGAATGTGATGAGAGTAGACTTCATGTTTTTCTCTCACCTCCCCTCTTTATCCCTCCACTAATGAGTCTTTTGCTTGCCTCTTTTATGAGAGATAATTTGCCCCATTCAATTTCTCCCTTTCTCCTCCCAATACATTTCTCTCTCACTGCTTGATTTCACTCTTCAATTCACTCTGTGCACTCTGTCTCTATGTATGTGTGCGTGTGTGCATGTGTGTGTGTGTACTCCCACCCAGTACCCAGATACTGAAATGTTTCAAGAGGTACAAATATTGTCTTTCCATGTAGGAATGTAAACAGTTCAACTTTAGTAAGTCCCTTATGACTTCTCTTTGCTGTTCACCTCTTCATGGTTCTCTTCATTCTTGTGTTTGAAAGTCAAATTTTCTTTTCAGCTCTGGTCTTTTCATCAAGAAAATTTGAAAATCCTCTATTTCATTGAAAGACCATTTTTTCCCCTGAAGTATTATACTCAGTTTTGCTGGGTAGGTGATTCTTGGTTTTAGTCCTAGTTCCTTTGACTTCTGGAATATCCTATTCCATGCCCTTTGATCCCTTAATGTACAGGCTGCTAGATCTTGTGTTATCCTGATTGTATTTCCACAGTACTTGAATTGTTTCTTTCTAGCTGCTTGCAATATTTTCTCCTTGACCTGGGAACTCTGGAATGTGGCCACAATGTTCCTAGGAGTTTCTCTTTTTGGATCTCTTTCATGCGGTGATCTGTGGATTCCTTGAATATTTATTTTGCCCTCTGGTTCTAGAATCTCAGGGCAGTTTTCCTTGATAATTTCATGAAAGATGATGTCTAGGCTCTTCTTTTGATCATGGCTTTCAGGTAGTCCCATAATTTTTAAATTGTCTCTCCTGAATCTATTTTCCAGGTCAGTTGTTTTTCCAATGAGATATTTCACATTATCTTCCATTTTTCCATTCTTCTTGCTTTGTTCTGTGATATCATGCTTTCTCACAAAGTCCTTAGCCTCCATCTGTGCCATTCTAGTTTTGAAAGAACTATTTTCTTCAGTGAGCTTTTGAATCTCCTTTTCCATTTTGCTAATTCTGCTTTTGAAAGCATTCTTCTCCTCATTGGCTTTTTGAACCTCTTTTGCCAATTGAGTTAGGCTAGTTTTCAAGGTGTTAATTTCTTCAACATTTTTTTGGTTCTCCTTTAGCAGGGAGCTGATCTGCTTTTCATGCTTTTCTTTCATCTCTCTCATTTCTCTTCCCAGTTTTTCCTCCACCTCTCTAACTTGATTTTCAAAATTCCTTTTGAGCTCTTCCATGGCCTGAGCCCATTGGGTGGGCTGGGACACAGAAGCCTTGATTTCTGTGTCTTTGCCTGATGGTAAGCATTGTTCTTCCTCATCAGAAAGGAAGGGAGGAAATGTCTGTTCTCCAAGAAAGTAGCCTTCAATAGTTTTATTTCTTTTCCCTTTTCTGGGCATTCTCCCCAGCCAGTGGCTTGACCTCTGAATATTCTCCTCACACCCACCTCACCTCCTGGTCCTCCCAGCCAGTGTTTGGGGACTGAGATTCAAATGCTGCTTCCTGCCTTAGGGCTTTTGGCGGGGGCAGGGCTGTTATTCAGTGTGAGAATTAAGTTCAGGTGGTCAGGTGGGGGCAGGGCCACCTCTCAGGCTCAGTTCCCTCAGGGGGTTTATGCACAGACCTTCCACAATGGATTCAGGCTCCCGCCTGCTTGGGGAGCCCCTGTCTGCAGCCGCCTCTCAGCTTCTACCTCCCGGGGGGGCCCGAATCATGGGGGCACCCCACTCCCCTCTCGACCCGCCAAAGAGACCCTCTCACCGACCCCCGTCACCTGTGGGCGGAGGGACTTGTGCGGCCGCTGGAGATCCCATCCCTGAAGCCTGCTCGGGTCTGTTTCTCTTGGTGCTGTGGCCACAGCAGGTCTGGGCTGGGCTGGGCTGGGCTCCGCGTCTGCAGCGCGACGGACCTTTTGCGAGAGGTTTGCAGGTCCCTCTGTGGGTGGAGGGACCCGCGTGGCCACTGGAGATCCCATCCCCGAAGCCCGCTCGGATCTTTTCCTCTCGGTGCCGCAGCCGCTGCAGGGCTGCCCTCAGCTCCCAGTCCTGGCGCCCAGTCCGCAGTGCGAAGGACCCCCCGCGAGAGGTTTGCAGGTCTCTCCGGAACAGAAATCTCCCTTGCTCCAATATTCCGTGGCCTCTGGGTGCAGAATTCACCGTGAGTTGGTCCCCTCTAGCTGTTCTGTGGGTTGTGGGTTCAGAGCTATGTGTATGTGTGTCTTTCTACTCTGCCATCTTGGCCAAATAAAAAATTCTTGTTGGATAGTATTGGGAGACAGGAGAGAGGTAGATGTAGGCCAGATTTTGGAAGGTCTTGAATGCCAGACTAAATAGTTTGGTCTTTATTATATAAAACAGTGTCTCCAAACTTTTTTGATCATTTACCCCAAACATTTTAAAAATTAAGTATGTACTCATATATATATATTTATTTGGAATGTATTTATTTACCAAATTGTTATAAATTTATTTATAAATATGTGCTACTATGCTCATGTATCACATATATCAAAGCATATACAAAACAAAATTTTAATGATAAAATATTTTTAAAATTTCATTTACTAATGGTTTAAACTTCCCTTTTACTAAAACATTATTAATAATGTAACTAGCATATTACATTATAAAAATAACATTTTCTAGTGAGAGCAATGTGATTGAATATGCTTCATTACTTTCTGAAAAATCTTTGTGCATATCTCAGGGGATAGAGAGGATTTTGAAATAATTATTATTTATTAATAATTAATCAGTTAATGGGATCAACGTACCTAGAAGAGGTAAATTTCTTTTTTCACATACTTTTTAAAATAAAAAGATATACAATACAGAAAGTCATCAGTCATAATAGTCAGAACAGCCTTTTAGCAGGTATCAAGTTTCTCCATGTCTAGATATTCACCATATATAATGCAATAACAAACAAATGTGAATTGTCTCTAGTTACAACTCACAAGGAATTTTTGGTATAACTTCATTCCTCTTTCTTTGTGTTGTTCTATAGATGGTGCCATGCCTTAATTTTCTGTTTGTTTTGGATATTTTACTTGTGTTTTTGGATGAGTTTGAACAATATCCAAAAGAGTCTGGCTGAACCTTAGGAGGGAAAGGTGGGAACCTGGAAAGGTAGGACAGAGCCAGGTGTGAGCAGCTTCATTTGCCAGGTGGACAACAGAGTCACTGAGCAGGGGAATAACAGGGTCAGATCTGAGTTTTAAGAAAATCATTTTGGCAGATGAATGAAGGATAAATAGATTGCAGTAGTGTGCAGGACAATTAAGAGGTTATTGCTAACAAAATATTGGAAATTGGGGGGATGCCCATTAATTGGGAAATAGCTGAACAAGTTGTGGTATATGAATGTAATAGAATATTATTGTGAAATGATGAGCTGGCAGATTTCAGAAAAACCTGGAAAGACTTGTACGAACGGATGCAAAACAAAATGAGCAGAGCAAAGGAAATAGTAACTGCAACATTGTGTGATGAGCAACTGTGAATGACTTGGCTCTGCTCAGCAACATGATGATCCAAAAAACTGTAAAGGATTCATGATGGAAAATGCCATCCACATCCAGATCAAGAATTGATGGACTCTGAAAACAGTTTGGAGTATACTGCTTTTGCTTTGAGTGTGTGTGTGTGTGTGTGTGTGTATGTATGTGTGTTTCCCGCTTTCAATCTGTTTCCTTTACAACTGTGATCAATATGGAAATATGTTTTACATGATTACACATATATAACCTATATCAAATTGCTTACCATTTTAAGAATAGTGGAGGGAAGGGAAGGAGAAAAAATTTGGAACTTATATTGTATAAAAATAAATGTTAAAAATCGACTTTACCTATAATTGGGGAAAATATTATTTTTTTTTAAAAAAAGAGACCATTGCCAGGGCAGCTAGGTGGCACAGAGGATAGAGTGCCAGGTCTGAAGTCAGACTCATCTTCCTAAACTCAATTCCAACTTCAGACGCTAACTAGCTGTATGACCCTGGGCAAGTCACTTAACCTTGTTTACCTCACTTTCCTCATATATAAAATGAGCTGAAGAAGGAAGTGGCAAACCATTCTAGTATCCTTGCCAAAAAAAACCGCCAATGGAATCATGAGGAGTCGGACAAGACTGAAATGACCGAACAGCAGCAGAAGCAGTAGTCTAGATAAGAGGTGAAGCCGGTGATAGGTATACGAGTGGAAGATAGCAGCTGAATATAAGGAACAGAGAAGACAGTATTTGGCAGCAACTTGGAAATGTCTGGTGAGTAAAGGTAGGGATGTGAGGATGATAGGGAGATTGTCAATGTAGGTAACTACAAGGAAAATTATGCCCTTCACAGCTCTAGAGAAGTTTAGAAGAGGGGTGGCTTTGCAGCGAAGGAAAACATGATGAGATCTCTGATCCCTATTGGAATCCATTCATGTCTGCTAATCCTGTACTACTTGCTCTGTCCCAACCAAAATGAAAGTGGGGAGGGTGGTTTCCTAATTCCAAATCCCTGAGTCACAGAACAGAAACTGGGGAAGGGGAGCACTAATGTAGCTATGAGCTGATGAGGGGAGGGAAGTATAGGTATGCTGGGGATAGGTAAGCTTTTCCCAACAGAGTCTACACAGTTGATACTCTGGGTGCCCCAGTTATAACTGCCCTGAGGGGGTTACACTCAGAAGCAGAAAGGATGGGAACAGCAATGGGTATGGTTGTATTGGAGACAAATTTCATGACTGATTATTATGGGGAGAGTGTAATAGACACCATCTTCCCACCCTATAGATGTTTCATTGCAAACCCCTTGGCATGGTTCCCTATTCTGGAGACCACTGATATAAGCATGGTTTAGTCGAAATAACAATGGACTTGGAATCAGAAAACTTTGTTCAAATCTTGGCTTTTCTACTTAGGTAATTATGACTTCAGACATTCAGATAGCCTCTTGAACCTGTGGGAATATGATACTCATTGTACCTCACGTAGTACTTCACCCTGTAATTCTCTAATGCACTCGTTATATAATATTGTATGTTGTCACTGTGTTAGTGTCTACTAATGCTCAATAACCAACAGTAACATTATTGTCTCTTCTGCTAGATTGCAGGCACTCTCATATCATATTGAAACTTTCAGTCTTGCTCAATGCCTAACATAGTAACACGCCCATGGAAAGACCTTAATAAAGGTTACTGCATTTGTACCTACTTCCCCAGATTTTTGTGAGGATCAAATGAGAAAATGTATGTAAAACTCTGTCACTGGGAACCACCATGAATGAAGGAATGAATGAATCAAGCACTTAATGGTGCTTACTTTTGTGCAAAGCTAAGCCCTGAAGATACAAACAGGACAGTAAGAAAGTCCCTATTCTGAAGGAGCTCACATATGGAAGTGAGAGTTAGACAGAAAGGTCCCCCACTGACAGCTCTCTAGACTAATTCCACCAGAGGATACACACACACACACACACACACACACACACACACACACACACACACACACACACACACACACACACACACACACACACACACACACACACCTCGACCTAGGAAGTCATCCCTTGTAACCAAGAATTTTTTATAGTTTATTTTTTATTTTAAATTATTTTAAATTTAAATCATAATTTTTAAATGCTAAGTTCCAAATTTCCCCTTTCCCTCTCACCCCTCCCCCACCATTGAGAAGACAGGCAACATGATATCAATTATACATGTGAAATAATGCAAAATATATTTCTATGCTGATAATGTTGTACAAAAAAAGCAAGGAAAGTAAATAAAAGCTATTTTTCAATCTGTCCTCAGAATGCGTGTTCTCTTTCTGGGGTGGAGAACATTTTTGATCATGAATCCTTCACAATTATCTTATAACCAAGAATTTTAAAAAGGAAAGAAAAATAGGCAGCTCAGCAAAACCATGAGGCATGTCAGTGAAGTCTGACAGCTTACCCAGCATTCCACCCCATCATCCCCACCTCTGCAAACAAGGCGATTTGTGGCATTTCTTCAACTCTTGTCCAGGGCCCACATTCAGATTTCTTTTTGTTCTTTCCATTTAAATTGTTGCAGTCATTGTATGTATCTATTATTTTCCTAGTGCTGCTAACTTCACTCTGTCCATATAATTCTTCCTATTAGATGGTCTACATATTCATTGTTCTTATAGGACATTTATGTTCCTTCACATTTATGTATCATATCTGTTTAGCCACTCCCTATTGGAAGAGCATCCACTTTGTCTCTAGCTCTTTGCTACCATAAAAAAAGTGATACTTTAATATTTCAGTGTATTATGTACCTTTCTTTTTACCTTTGACCTCTTTGGTGTATACACCTAGCAGAGTGATCTCTAGCAAAGGGTAGGGACATATTAGTCACTTTTTCAGCATAATTCCAAATGGCTTTCCAATATATAACTCCTCTAACAGTGAATAGTGTGCCTGTCTCCCTTTGGTCCCCTCCAGCATCCTTTGTCATCTTTTACAATTTGCTGTGTGTGAGACAAAACCTTAATTATTTTAATACTTTGCAGTTCTTTCGAGAGCTGTTTGTTTATATACTTTGAGTATTTATATATTATGATGATCTTACATGTATGTGTTAACTCCTTATGTAGCTTGTATATCAGGCCCTTTTCATATACTTTTGATGCAAAGATTTTCCTCCCATAAACAGCTTCCCTTTGTATCCAGCTGCATTTATTTTGTCTTTCCCAAATGGACTCAGTTTTATACAAGTGATAGACAAGAGATATTAGCACATTTAAGGACATTTAAGGGCAAATATCCAGAGAACAACTGGAAACACAAGACTAGAGATTGAGAGAAAGTTCAATACTGGAGATGTAATTTGGGAAGTCATCTGTCTAGAGGCCAGAGTTGATGACATCAGCATGTCCACCTATTAATAACTGTCAGCAGTGGAGCCTTCCAGCTGAGATGCTTCAGAGAAGTATTCTTCACCTAACCCTTTGTGTGAGCATATGTTTTCTTCCTGGTCAAAATCACAGTGAATAAATGTCATCATTTTATGTGATTGGGGAAGTGTTCCGGGCCAAGCCTGACTCAGGCCAGCGTTGTGGTTTAGATCCAGGATTAGAATGAAATAATACTCTCATAGGCCATGAAGCCTTTAACAAAAGATTCCTCAACAATAGCATGGAAAGGCTATTCAGCAAAGACAAAGAATTGGTTCAGTTGGACATAACCCCTTGTCACATCCACATTTGTGTAGCTGATCAGATAAGTGTATTGACTTATGGGTCAGTGGACTGCCAATCAAGCCCGAGACTACTATGGCAGGGACTTTCCAGTCTTGCCACGCATGGTTCCTGACTAGATTAGTAATAGATGTCAATCCTATTTTTAAAAGACATACTGGAGTGGTTTTGTAAAGGAAAGATGAGGTGTGTAAATCTCTATCAACTGGTGTTCTGAAGGAGTTAGGGGATTGGGCTAAGCTGATCAGGTTGCAATGAGCAATGGATGTTGATGGGAAATAGTCACCCAGCTAGGTTAACTAGTCTCCTGCCTCAAGGTATCTCCCTAAGGTTTCCCCTTTTCCTACTATCAGGATAGAACATCCAAGGAAGGTAGCATCATTTCAGATGATTGCTCTCAGCGTCAGAGCGTAGAGAAAAAACATGACTGAAGAGAGCTTTGGGAGCACCCACATTTAGGGTGAGGAGGAAGAGGAGAGAGCAGAGAAGTAGCAGGAAAACCAAGACAAAAGTTATGTTGCCAAAATCAAGGAAAGGGAGTCAGCAAAGGTGTCAGAGGTCAAGAAGACTAAAAAGTCGAATCTCAGTATGAACCGGTGTACTCAGCCCTTCCCAGGGTTGTGCATAGATGTTGATTAAATGACCTGACCAACAAAAAGTAGGTGAAAGAGTTCAAGAAAAGGCAGAATGGGGGAGGGGTGTGGAGAGGGTTGGGTGAATGTGTGGAGAGGGAGCAGGGTTAAGTGGGATTGCAGAGAGTTCAGGAGGAGAATGAAAAGGACAGGTGGGGAAAACTGGAAGGGAGAAATATTGGGAGACTGAGATGATCAGGGGAGGGAAGCCTAGGGTGGGTAGAGCTCTTTAAGGCAGGATTTTGTTTTCTTTCTTTCTTCATCCCCAGATTTCCAGGCCTGACTCTAGAGCTGTTCAGGTAATAAAAAACAATGAGCAAAGCAGCTCATAATGTTCTGTCATTGGAGACACGTGTGTTAGTTCTTTGATCTCATCAAAGCTCAGTGATAGAGCCCAGGGTTGTTTAGACTTGTTCCAAGCAATCAAGTACTTGAATTTAATTTGAGCAATCAGTTCACCTGGCTCCTGATGTTCCTAGGCCAGAAAGCGAAGCAAAACAGGACTCAAAACGCAGGGCAAAAAAAGAAAAATGGCGCTCCTGCATCTCTGGGTTGTTTTTCACTTGTTCCACCCTTGTTACATAATATGCCTGTTGTACTATTCAGAAGTCCAATGACGTCCCTGTGGAAGAGGGATAACCTTCAGAGGAGTGAAAGCCATTCACTGGGGGTGGTTGGCTGTGAACAAATACCACTGTTCTACTTTAGCCCTGCATTGTCAACTAAAGCCACTGCTCCCCCTTGCTGTTTACGTTCTGCCAATGTGACCATGATTGTACAGTTTAGTGGTTCCAGCAGGGGTTTGGGAGAGAGAATTCTATTTTTGGCACAGACTGTGGCTCTCTGGGCCCAACCCAGCTGCTTATGCTCAGCTTTGTCCATCTCCTCCCTACTGAGACTTCTTTGCAACTGGATGCATTATGTGGAAGTCATGGCTGTACATGCCTCGATGTACCTGGTCTTCCTCTTTGCACTAGTTATAGGACAGAAGGCTTTTCATATTAATCTCATAGCAATGAGTGACAATGTGGTTTGGCTGGTGAGAACTTGAAGTCAGGAGACCTGAATTTGAATTCCATCTCACTCACTGGCTGTGTGACCAGGGACATGTCATTTAACCTCATACATCCTTGGTTTTCTCATAGGTAAAATGAGGATAAGGATACTCATATTACCTGCTTCATCTTACATACCTATATTATGATGTCAGCACCTTACAAGCCCTAGAGAAGTGTCTGTATAAATTGTTATTATGTTGTAATGGAATCAAAAAATCAGATAACTTCAGGGAAAACCCATGAGTGGATGAAAGAAAGGCTTTGGCTTTCTAGGTTCGTACTGTCCTTCAGTACTACTGTCCTTTAGTACTCCTTCTGGAGTGGTAGCAATGATAGAGAATGCCATGAAGCTGGTATTGGTTTCACAATCAAATCTAATCCAGTCAATAAGTTTGTATGCCTCCTAAAAGGAATAAATGATGGGTTCATGACAATGTGATGGCCATTTGCAGGAAAGCACTGGGACACCATCATCAGTGCATATAATTCTACCATGATGAACCCTGATGAGGTAAAGGAAAAATTTTATGAAGACCTGGAGATATTTATCATCAATGTCCCAAAAAAGGATAAGCTTGTAATTCTGGGTGACTTTAATGTCAGAGTAGGCATAGACTACCAGACATGGCAGGAAGTCCTTGGGAGGAATGGAGTCAGAAACAGCAACAGCAATGGTCACTTACTATTGTTTTGTGTGTCTCATTACCAACACTATCTTTCAAAATTCATGAATCTGAACTCACAGCAAACATTGGCATTTAATAGACTATGTCATTTTAAGAAGAGGCAGACAACATGTGAAAGTCACAAAGGTGATATGTGGTACAATGTTGGATCATAGCCTTATCCTCTCCAAGCTAAACATTCAACAAAAGTAGGGCCTCCAAGACATGGTGGCTATCAGAAGACTCAGTATCAACAGATTAGAGTGGGGTGTGTGTGTGTGTGTGTGTGTGTGTGTGTGTGTGTGTGTGTGTGTGTGTGTGTGTACAGTTTGCTACTGACTTGGAAGAAAAGCTGAGACAACACACTACTGATAAAAGTGAAGCAGAAAAGAGGTGGGCAACTTTCAAAGATTTGGTGAACATCACTGCATTATCTTGTGTGGGCCAGAACACTCACAAACATTAGGATTGGTTTGATGAAAATGATGGGGAAATTCAGAAGCTACTAAATGAAAATTGAGAACTCTACAGGGTCAACCAGCAAGATCATTCATTTAAGTGTTCAATCTGAAAGGCAGCATCGAGAAGCAGGACTCTTGACTTAACAAGAGAACAGATGAAATTCAGTTTTATGCTGATTGTAATGATCTAAAGCATTTTAATGATTTCCTGAAAGCTCTTTATGAGCCAAAGACCTTTGGTAAATCTCTACAACTCAGTGCTGATGGAGCCGCACTGATCGGCGCTAAGGACTTGATCCTAGAGAGATAGGCCAAATACCTTCACAGTGTTCTCAATAGATCAGTATCAACAAATGCTGAAGTCATCGACTGTTTACCTCAGGTTGAAGTCAATACCTCTTTAGCCAGACTTCCAATTGATGATGACCTTTGGAATGCCAGTAGGCTCCTCTCTTGTAGCAAAATGCTTGGTGCTGATACCATTCCAGCAGAGATCTACAAGGCGGGGATCCACTGCTCATACAAAGGCTAACTGATATCTTCTGGGTTATATGGCAAGAAGAGGTTACCCCCCCTCCCCAGGAGTTCAAGGATGCCTCCATTTTCCACCTCTATAAAGGAAAATAAAATTAATTATAATGTGATAATCATGTGGGGGTAGGGGATGTGTCTCTCTTTTAGTCACTGCCAGCACGATTCTTGCCACAGTCCTCCTTAATTAGCTGGAAGATGGCCATCTACCTAAGAGCTAGTGTGACTTCAGAAGGGGCCAAGGAGCAGTTGATATGGTGTCTGCTACCCAACAACTCCAGGAGAAATGCCAGGAGCAGAACAGAGGTCTGTATACAATGTTTGTCAAACTCACCAAGGCCTTTTGATATTGTCCATTGTGAAAGCCTGCAGAAAATCATGTTAAAATTTGGGTGTTCATGGCACAGCCAGGAGGCCAGGAGGCCTGTGTCCCTAGATCAAAAAGTACATGGTAGGGAGTAAGGTTTAAGAAGACTGGAAAGGTAGGAGAGGTGTAGGTTATAAAGAACTTTGAATGCCAAAGAGAGGCGATAAGGAAGCACCAGTTTATTGAAGCGGGGGATGGGGGGAGGCATGTGGGCAGACCTATGCTTAGGGAAAATCAGTTTGGTGTTTGAAGAATAAACTGGAATAGGGAGAGATTTGAGGTAGACAGACCCACTAGCAGTAGTCCAGGTGTGAGAGGATGAGGGTTTGTAAAGTGATGGCAGTGTCAGAGGAGAGAAAAGGACATATTTTTTTAATTAATTAATTTTATTTATTTTCAGTGTTATACAATAACTACCATATAACTTAGATTATTATTTTTCCCTCCCTCCCCCATCCCTCCTGAGATGGCATACAATTTTGTATAGGTTCTGCACATTCCTATTAAATACATTTTCACTATTGTCATGCTGTGTTGAAGAATTAAAATGAGTGGGAGAAATCATCTAACAAGCCAAAACTCAACACACACACACACACACACACACACACACAAATGATCTGCTACATTCTGCGATTGAATTCCATAGTTCTTTCTCTGGATGTGAAAGGCATTTTGCCTTAGAAGACAATTGGGAATTTTTTTTTAAGTCCTTGCATTGCAATGAAGTTCCAAGTCTACCAGAAAACACTTGCACACTGTGGTCATTGCTGTGCACACGGTTCTCCTGGTTCTACTCCTTTTGCTCAGCCTCAGATCATATAAGTCTTGCCAGGCCTCTCTGAAGTCTTCCTGTTCGTCATTTCTTATAGCACAATAGTATTCCATTACATTCATATACCATAATTTATTCAACCATTCCCCAACTGATGGGCATCCCCTTGATTTCCATGTTTTAGCAACTACAAAGAGTGCTGCTATAAATATTTTTGTACATGTGGGACCCTTTCCCATTTTTATGATCTCTTCAGGTTACAGTCCTAGAAGCACTAGTGTATACACCAACCGTGTATTAGTGTTCCAACTCTCCTACATCTTCTCCAACATTTATCATCTTCCTCTTTGTCATGTTAGCCAATCTGATAGGTGTGATGTGGTATGTCAGAGTTGTTTTGATTTGCATCTCTCTAATTAAAAGTGATTTAGATTATTTTTTCATGTGACTATAGATCTCTTTAATTTCTTCCTCTGAAAATTGCCTGTTTATATCCTTTGACCATTTATCAATTGGGGAGAGAAGAGGACATATTTGAGAGATGTTGAAAAGGCCTTAGCAATGGATTGGATATGAGTGGCGAGAGTTAGTGAGGAATCCAGGATGACTCCTATTTTGCACACCTGAAGGGCTAGGAGAATGGTCTTGCCCTCTACAATCCATAGTATTTACAGGACGAAGTCAAAGAAGATAATGAGTTCTATTGTGGGCATTTTTACTTTAAGATATCTACTGGACATGCAGTTTGAGATGTCCAAAAGGTAAATGGAGATAGGAGATGGAAGGTCAGCAGAGAAATTGAGACAAGATAAATAGATATGAGAATCATTAATATATAGATATGGTAATTAAATCCCTAGGAGCTGATGAGATCACCAAATGAAGTAGTATAGAGGGAGAAGAAAAGAAGGCCCAGGACAAAAACCTGAGGGACACTTACAGTTAGAAGGTATGACCTGAATGAGAATCCAGAAAAAAAAGACAATCAGTCAGATGGTTAGGAGGAGAACCAGGAGAGAAGAAAGTATAAAGAAGGAGAGGGTGGTCAATGGTGGCAAAGGCTACAGAGAGGTCGAGGACAATGAGGATGGAGGAAAGTTCATTGCGTTTGGCAACAAGGAGATCATTGGTATGTTTGGAGAAAGTAGCTTCAGTGGAACCATAGAGTTAGAAGCTGGATTATAATGGGTTAAGAAAAGAGTGAGAGTAGGAAATGTGGAGGCGCCTATTGTGGAGAGCCTTTCTGAGAAAGTTAGCTTCAAAGGGCAGAAGAGATGTAGGGCAATAGTTACTGGGATGGAACGAACAAATGAAATTTTTTCAGGATAGGAGGAGACATGGGCATGTTTGTAGGTAGTAGGGAATGAGGGGAGAGAGGGAGGCACAGAGAGAGACAGACAGATAGACAGAGAGGGAGAATAAATGAAAGAGTAAGGATGATGGAGGAGACCATGTATTAGAAGAGCTGGGATAGGATGTGATTTCTACAATAGGTAAAATAGCTCCCTTGCTTGGTAAGGGATAAGGCCATATCATCACATGTGACAAGAAAGTGACAGAAGAAATCTAAATTATAGAAAAAGAGAAAGAGAGGAGAAGAGGGAGTTCATGGCAAATGACTTCAATTTTTTTTCTGTAAAATCTGAGACAAAGATCTCAATTGATCCTTGGCAGAGGGGAAGCCATATGAGGTTTAAGAAGAGATGAAGAACTGTTGAGGAGATTTGGAAGAACCACTGTGGAGAGTGGGATAGTGAGTTGATAAAGGAGTTAAGATACTAGGATTACCTAGAAGCAGTGAGGACTTAGTTGAAGTTCTGTAACATAAATTTGTAATGGACCCTGTCCAGTCATAATGATTTGTGACTTTCTCTACAGTTATCTGGCAGTACTTATGCAGGAACAAAGGCAGTGAATGATGGAAGTAATCCAAGCCCAAGAGTTGGCAGGGCATAGATGGTGAAGGGACTAGGGATTCAAGAGAAAACAGGATAGAGCTGAATTGGTTCACCAAGGGGTCAAGATAGGAAAAAGAGAAGGGAGTGGCTAGTGCAGAGGAAATGTCCTGAGAAAGAGTTGAAGGATCAGGAGATTGAAAGTCACAGAGAGGACAAAGTGTAAAGTTTTATAAAGGAAGGTAGAGGGAAAGGTGAAAAGCTAACAGATTATAGTTAGATGAGAGAATTTCAGAATTCTGAAATGTGGAGTTACAAGATTTGTAGGGGATGGCAAGATCAAAGTTAAGACTATCTTTGATGGGGTGGAGAAGTTGCTGTTGGGAACTGAGTGGCCTGGGGAACTAAGTGGTAAGGAATAGAACTGGTAGGGTTTTTTAAAAAAAATAACTTCTTTAATGTGACATTTTTAGAACAAAAAGAGGAATAAGAAGATCAAAAAAATTTGATCAGTTTTCTGTACCTTATCACATGTATAGCCCTAATTCACAATTGAACATCTTTACACTATCTATGTTACTGTGCACAATGTTCTCCTGGTTCTGCTCACTTCACATTACATCCAGTCATGTAAGTCTTCACAGGTTTTCTGAATCTGTCCTGCTCATCATTTCTTATAACACAATAGTATTCCATCATAATCATATACTGTAACTTATTCAGCCATTTCCCAATTGATAGGCATCTCCTCAATTTCCAATTCGTCTTGACTATGACTCTTATTAGCTTTGTGACCTTGGACTAGTTACTTAACCTGTCTGAGCCCAAGTTTCCTTATCTATTACAGAGTGATAATAATAGCACCCACCTCACAGGGTAATTATAAGATCAAGTGAGATAGCATATGAAAAGTGGCTTACAAACATTAAAGTGATATTGGATTGTTCTGTTACTAGTACTATTATCATAAGCTTGGTGTGGTAACTTGGGCTTCTTGTGATTTTCATTTCTGTTTTGTTTCTTTAGGGAGTTTGAACATCTTTTAATGTATGTGGCTTTTAAAAAATTATTTAACAAGTATTTTCTCATTTGAAATTATCTTTTCATTTCCTTTGATGATTGTTCCACTTAGGAGTGTATATTCATTTTGCAGATATGTATCATTTCTTTATAGATTCTCAGTAGGTATGTGTTTACTATAAATATCCCCTCTCCATATACTTCTTTTCTTTATTTTTAAAGGTATTATTTGTGTAGAGAAAATCCTTGAATCTTTTCCCTCTAATCATCCATTTTTCTCTAACCATTTTTCACATTTGTTGGATAAATAAAGTTCTTTTTCTTCTCCTGTCATATTGCTTGCATTCTTAATGGATGGGAGAAGGGCTAAAAGGAAGAAGGGAGTTTGAAACTGAAAATAAAAAATTTTTAAAAAGAAAAAAAAATTTCTTCTTTCCACAGCTATGACATATATACTTCTTCTTCCCCTAGTATTTTTTTAATTGAAAAACTTAATCCATTTTTGCTATGCTTTTTCATTCTTAGGTTTATCTTTTCATCATTCTATAGGAAGAAAATAAATACTTCTTATTTGTTATTAATATAAATTTAACAAAATAACTAGAAAAGTCATTTATTGTATGTTAATATTTACATGGACATCTTTAGTTTAGACTTTGCTTTTATCAAAGATAGTTATTCCCAAAACCTAACACAGTACCTCAAACAAACTAGGTTTCTAATAAATATAGATTGATTGATGGGAGTTTCCCTTAGATTATCTTGGTCCTATTCCTTTTCCCTCTTTTGGGTTTGTATTTTCCCCAAATTTTCTATTTCTCTGACATGCCCTTCTGAAACATTTAGTAAGTTAGTCAATACAATTTTCTGAAGGTTCTCACATTGTTTACAACTGATACATTCCTTTGAGAAGTGTGGATTCTTTTAAGAACTTACATTTGGGGCCAGAAGGCTTGCCTGTATTATTTGGGTATTCCCTGGAAATGGAAATTTCACCAATTTTTCACAGTCTGGATGTTTTCCAGCTGATGCTGGTTACCATAGCCCATACACCTTTATTCTATAGATGTTGTATTGCAATTTCTTCACTTGTCCCTGTTAAGATATCTGCTTTGATACTGATTAATGGTCCTTGGTAGGTAATTTCTATCTTGTAGAATTTTTAAGTATTCTTTTCCTAATCTATTATATTGTTGGAGTTAAACTATATTGTGTCTGGGAGGGTTGATTTTGGGGTTATTACTTGTTGTGGTCTTGTAGAGTCTTCCTATTTGAAAATCACAGATTATTTTTACTATTTCAGGGGCATTTTATTTTTTGCAGTTTGCTGGAATGTCAAATTAAAATTCTTTTGTAACTTCTAAATTTTCAGACTTCAAAGCAATTCTAATAATGCGGTGTTATGATCTATCATAATATTATAGATTTAGAACTAGAAAGGACACAAGGGGTCATCTAGTTCAATCCATTCATTTTACAAATGAGGAAACTAAGGCCTAGAAGATCCAAGGTGAACCTACTTGTTGTTTAAAATCCAACACTATTTCTCCTGCACCAGGACACCTTTCCCAAAATGTAATCATATTATACCACTGATATTTTGTTTCACACTATTTCATGTCTTAACATTGTTTCAGTGCCTTTTCTAAAACCATTTCTTATGCTTTGAATCTCCACCAAGCTGACCTCTATACCTAAAAACTTTAAGGGTTCTTTACAACAAACCTGTACATGTAGATAAGGTAGGCAATATCTCCGTCTTATAAAGAACCAAAACTCTGAGAGGTTGTGACTTGTCTTCTCCTGGATCATCATGTTCCTCCTTCCCACTAAAAGTTGTCTTCCTCTAAAGCTCTTTCTGAGTTCTCTCCTCTCCTCTCCTCTCCTCTCCTCTCTTCTCCCCTCCTCTCCTCTCCTCTCCTTTTCCCTCCTCTCCTCTCTACACTCTCTTTTGCAAATCTCTTAAACTTTATGGACTCCATGATCATTTCTATGTGGATGATTTCCAAATACATATATTCATTCCTAATCTCGTTCCTGACCTCCAGTTTCATCTTGCTAATTTCTCCCTTGACAACTCCACTTCAGTATCCCAATAGGCAACTCAAATTCAGCAAGTCACAGCCTAACAAGCTCTGTCATTTCAGTTGACACCACTATCATCCTTCTGGTCCCTGAGGTTTGTAATCATGAAGAATTCTTTGACTCTTCCCTGTCCTTCATCTCCACTATCCAATCTGTTGCCAAATTATGTTAATTTTCCTTCTGCAACATCTATTGCAGTGTCTTCACTCACAGAGCATCTACCCCAGTTCAGACCCTTATCACTTCTCACTTAGAATATTGCAAAAGTTTCCTCATTAGTCTCCTTGCCTCCAAGCTCTCCTCTTCCAATTCATCCTTCAGCTGCCAGACTGATATTCCTAAAGCACATATAATGAAAAACCTAAACGGCTCTCTATTGATTGTAGGATAATTTACAGAATCTTTTTGCATTTAAAGCCCTCCATAATCTGGCTCCTATCTGCCTTTCCAACTCCACCCCCCCCCCCATTATTTCCCTTCATGATCTCTGTCTCAGTCAAATAAATCCACTAGCTGTTCACCATATATGATATTCCATCTTTCACCTTTGCCCACATGAACTTTATTTCCAGAAATAACTTTAATGTAAAAATAAAAGGTGTAAATAAAGCAGATTTTTAAAAAAGTTTGTAAGCTTTTTGAGGGCTTAGACAATTTTGTTTGTATCTTTGTATCCCCAGAATCTGGCACAGTACCTTACCCAGCTATGAATTTAACAAAATATTTCTTGAATTGCCTGTGGTTACATAATGAACAAGTTTATGATACAGGATTCAAACCCACATCTCCCCAGTCCTACCGCCATGCTCTTATCTACTTGCTTGTGTTACCCCTCGTTTGGCAGAGCTGCTACTTAATGCTATATGTTTTCAAATTCTTTGGATAATTCAATTATTTTTATGCCTGTGCTTCTTCCAGCTGATCTCTGGTAGCTGTGCTGATTCTATTGTTGGTTGTTGATTCTTCCAAGTTATTTTCCATATTGGTCTTTTTCGTTATTATTTGCTACTTTTTTTTATTCTTATCTTTTAACAATTTTTGCCTGTAGTTGCTTGCTTTCTTTAAGTGCTTTAATTTTGTCTTGTGATATTCTTTCTAGTGTTAGTTTTTGTTTAACTTCTTTGAATGTGTTATTTGCCATTTGAGAGGATCTCTTAGTGTATCTTATGGGATTTCTTCCTTCCCCATCATTGTTTCTAGTATTTTTAGCTCAACAGTCTTTTAAAAAATAATATAGGCCTTACTTCACTGGTGTCTAATTTTGGTTGGTTTTTATTCTTGACTATTTGCCTTCTCTTTAATGTTTCCTTTCAATTTTATTTATTTGTTTAAGGGGTATCGGAGAGCCAAGCACCCTTCAAAACTCTCAGGCTGCCATCTTGACTTATCTGCAGATTTGATAACCGCTCCATTTATGCCCTTCTTCAAGTCACTGACAAAAAATGGTAAATAGTAGAGGGGCAAAGAGAAATCCCTGAAGTACTCCGTGGAGACTTCCCTCCAGATTAATGGTTCATGACTTCTTTCTGGATTTCGTTTTTCATCCAGTTCCAAGGGACTACTAGAGCCAACTTGAACCAGCTCCTAAGAGCCTATTGTTAAATCTTCAGGATGAGTGATCCTACCTCAAAAAAGGGCAAAACTACAAATCAGGGTTTGATTTATCATTTTATTGCTTTTCTCCACTTAAGAAGGTGATGGAGAAAATGTTAGTGATGCAGAATAAACTTAATGTGTGCCATGTATGTCCTTCCCCCCCAAACCTCCGCAGAAGTCAGTCAATTGTTAAATATTTACCAGCAGACCACTGAGGTTCTAAATCCAACTGGTTATGCTGCCATCTGTCCTATATCTTTCCATCTTTCTCACAAGAATAGTGAATCTCTTGCTGAAATCTAAGTGTACTATGTTTATGGAAATTCCCTGTCTAGCCATCTAGTAATCCCTTAAAAACAGAATAAAACCTGATCATTTCACATATTGAGACAGCCTAGTTAGAAAAGAAAGCATAGCTGAGATACAAAATTTAAGATAAAAATTTTATATACAATTATTGAGGATGTCAAGTATATTCCATAGAGCACACTGACAGTTTCTCTTTCATTATAAAAAGTCAGAGCAGATAACCAAACAAGTGAATAAATGCTTTTTGTAGCTAGAACAAAAAATGTGTCATTTCTGTGTTATTTTCAAACCTGTGATGTGAAACTGATGATAGGTTTAGCCAGCCTTTTTTGGAGAGGCTGGCCATATGATGACACCTCTTTTCATCTCTTT
Organism: Notamacropus eugenii; assembly: GCF_028372415.1. Classification (NCBI taxonomy): domain Eukaryota; kingdom Metazoa; phylum Chordata; class Mammalia; order Diprotodontia; family Macropodidae; genus Notamacropus; species Notamacropus eugenii. Next base: position 104,329,381 of record NC_092877.1, on the reverse strand, counting down.
AGAAAGAAATAAAGAAGTTTTAGTCAGTGTTTAACATGATGAAAAGGTATCATCCTTTTCTCTGAGATGAGAGAGCTCTTTACCTGCTAACCCACTCCTTTGGAAACACTGGGGAAAAGATCCTCTAGAATTACTCCTGCAACAGCTGCAAAAAAGTTTCCTCATCTGTCACAGGTAAGACTCTGTCCCTGCTCCTGTCAATCACAACCAACTCCCCTTCGACAACCCCTGCTTAGCCTAAAAGTTGATGCCCCAGTTTCCCTTTTTTACTCTTCTTCCCCACTATTTTAGATCTCACTAACTGCATGCCTAAGAGGCAATCTATTGCTCTTGTAGATTTAAACTCCTTGGGCCTTAGACCTGGTAAAGCATGAGTGAGTAGACCTCCTTGGGAATTATTCATAACATGCTTTGATCTTTTTTTCCCACATGTATCCCAGCTTTACCTAAAGGGAAGCAAAAAAACTCCTTGGCCAGTTACTGAGGAGAGGCCCCTATGTTACCCCACTCCAGAGACAATCTTCAGCCTTGACTTCTATCGAGGTTAGACGGAATGGCTTTCTTTATCCTCCCCCATACTTCAGGGCTAGGCAGAGGCCTCCCAGCCCTGTCCACATTTCACATTACAGTTTTCTGATGTTGGGGCATCACTCTTCATTGTTTTTTTTTATTCCTATTATGCCCTACGTGCAAATTTCTTTGAACCCTTTATAAACCTCAAGGAGGGGCTGAAAGACATTGGTGGGAGGTAGGGACACAAGCAGGGTTTTCTGATGACATTTCTGCCAGCTATCATAGCAAAACTCATTCTTGGATTAAGAAATGGCACAAGATAGCATAGAGGACATGTATGACCAAAAATTTAAAAAATGACATGATACTCTAGGAAGTACCAAGTGCTTACAAGTGAAAGCTGGAGATGACAGAGAGATAACTTAAGTGTTTCACTGGCGTCCATGAAATAGGATAAGAATCAGGGAAAGGGTCCCTGTATGGAGGCTAGCTCATCTTTGGAAGATTTATGGAGAGACATAAGACTACACAGGGAGAGAAGGTGTAGATGGGTTGATATCTGCCCTGGTGGGACCCATACCAAGAAGGCCAGGGATCCAGCAGAGTACATTCTATTTAAAGGAAGATTTCAAACAAAATCCAAACAGTTGAGAAAATAGACAAAATCTTGCTTTTCATATGTTTTCTGTAACATCTGAACATACCAGTAATATTCTGGGAAATCAGGCTTGGCATTCATACATCACACCTCTCTCCCAGGGTCTCAAGTACATTATAGAAAGGGAACACGAGGGAACATCGCTTGTTTTGCCCACCTTCCATTTTGCTTCTTTATTTCTGGAAAATCAATCTATTGTCATTTTGAAAAGCATAGCTTCCTCCTGAATTGAGAATGAGCCTACTGTGAAATTGTAAAAGACTGAATAGTAAAAGAACGGTAACACACGTCACCCAAAGGGCCCCCTGGTTGCCACTGCTGTTACTCGTCTGTCTCCTTCTTCCAGACGTTGCAAATGACTTTTGTTTGTCTGCCAAATTCTGCCTGCCTCCTGCTCCTTGGGGAAGAAAGAGCAGACATTACTGGAGTCCTTTGGCGGCAAAGTGAATGCCAGCATCTGTGAGCTCAGGAATCTATGAGGAAAGCTTCAGCGAGCAAGATAGCAAAGTCAAGGAAACAATAAGTGGTCATTCCTTCATGTAAACAGGAGAGCACAGTGTATTATTTGGTCTGTCTTCGGTGGCTGCTTTTGTGGGCACAATGATCCCTTATTCTCTGTTTCTTCTCTTTAAAAAAAATCACCAAGGGATTATGGTGAGAAAGTACATGGAAGTCAGAGCCAGCTGGGGCGAGAGGAAAACCATATTAAAAACTTGGATCAGCTCCACTCCTGTGTAATGTACTTTTCAGACATCCTGGGCATCCCAGGGTGGAGAGTGGCCCTTTGCAATATGTAGAGTACTGGACTGAAGTAGTTTAGTTGTACACAGGGTAGCTGGCGGAGCAGTGGATAGAGTGCCAGGTCTGGGGTCAGGAAGACCTAAATCCAAATCTGGCCTCAGACACTTACAAGCTGGGTGACCCTTGGCAAGTCATTTAACCTTATCTGCCTCAGTTTCCTCATCTGTAAAATGAGCTAGAAAAAGACATGGCAAATCACTCCAGTGTCTCTGCCAAGAAAACCCAAATGTCACAAAGAGGCAGATGTGACTGAAACATCTGAACAATAACAATGAAAGTTATACCCCGACAACATGTGGGCATCAAATTGGAAATGGAAAAGGAATCAGAACAACTGATCACTTCCCTATTTTCAAACAACTATATCCAAGAAGTTTCCATTAATGTGACTTAACGTACTCCTAGATTGTTTTAGGGCCAAGTGAAAAATATTAATTAACCTTGCCTCATTACCTCTTCTAGAAGAGGACTAGTATTCCTGATAGAGTATGAAGAGGAAACTGAGGCAAATAGGGCTAAATGACTTGCCCAGGGTCACACAACTAGTAAGTGTCCGAGGCTGTATTGGAACTCAGGAAGATGAGTCTTCCTGATCCCTAACCTGGTGTCCCATTCACTGCATTGCCTTGGTACCCCGACTGGACCAATAGGAAAAGGCAAATGAGGAGGGTAGGTTAATGGAGTGTGTGGGGATGACACTTCTTCCAGTCTGACAGGAACTGAAGAGTGTGCATGCCATCCAGTAAGCTTCAGGTAGAAATTATTTGTATTTTTTGCAGATCAAAGCAGACTTTGAAAAGCTTTGTTTTTCTTGTTTGTTTTACATCTGTGTTTTCTTTCACAACATGGCTAATATGGAGATATGTTTTGCATGATTACACATGTATAATCTGTATAAAATTGCTTGCCTTCTCAAGGGAGAGAGAGGGAAAAGAATTTGGAACTCAAATTTTAAAACAATGTTAAAATTATTTTTACATGTGGTTGGAAAAGACAAAATATAAAAATGTTCACATTTAAAAAATTATTTGTATTTTTGGAACTCTTTACTGCCTTTGAGGATGCAGAATTTCATCGGTATAGGTTCAGTTTTCTAACACAGATCGCGACCCCCACCGTGCCTTAGTAGATGATCTTCATGAATTGTGATTGAAAAAGAAATGGCCTAATTTTCATCACCAGAGGCAGCTAGTGGTGCAGTGGATAGAATGCTGGGCCAGAAATCAGAAAGAGCTGTATAACTGAGCAAGTCACTGAAACCTCTGTTTGTCCCAGTTTCCTCAATTACAAAATGAGGAAAATAACACCTACCTTTTGAGGGTGATATGAGGATGAAATGCATTAATATGTGTAAAAATACCTCGCCCAGTGCCTGTGACATATAGCAGGTCCAACCTTGTGGTGACCAACTGTATAAGCTTATCTGGGTTAGTCCGTTGCAATGGGCACACAGCCTACGCAGCCAGTCCTGTATTCAAAGCCTTTCCAGCTTTGTAGAATTTACCAGAGTCTGTGCTCTGCTGTCACAGGTTTTTAAAAGCCAGGATCACCTGTATATTGCCATGAAGTGTCAGAATAGGTCTTTAGCAGAGGTTGAAATCTTATATAATATATGAATATGCTTAAGTAGGGCTACCAGTGGGGTTGAAGCACTCAAGTATTCTGCAGCTCATTGTGCTGGAGAGTTTCTTAGGGGACTGAGTTCAATGACTTGCCCAGAGTTGCACAGTCAATATATGTGAGAGACGGGACTTAGAACTAGGCCTTCCTGAATCTGAGGTCAGCACTCTAGCCAATATACTAGGCTGCCTGTCATATGCAGATGTATTTATGGAAATTTGTGCATGTGCATAAAGATATTATACTTGAACAATATCCTCTAAAATTAAAATGTTTTAAAATATTCCCCCCAAAAGATTTAAGTTCTTCAATAGTTCTTAGTCCTCCTTGGTCTCTGTGAACTTTCTTTCAACTAGCCTCTCAGAGGAAGGAAAATCTTGGAGGTAGATTCCAGGATGGAAAACTGCCAAGGCCACTACACAAACTACCCATCATTCTGGGAGGCAGCCCTAGCCAAGAGGGAGCCTGGCAGCTGCCCCGAGGTGAGACAGCCACAACTACTAAAGAGCCAGAAAAGAAAATTCTTGGCACCAAAGTCCTCAGTGCCATCTGATGGCCCAGCATCAAACTGATATGGGTTTATCTGGGGAAGTGACATTAAGGAAGAGGCATTACCCCCTGCTTTGCCATTGAACCTGAAGAACGAACCCCAGAACCTTTCCCCCTGACTTGTAGCTGAAATCTTCTAGTTGGACATAAATTCCTTGAGAAAAGGTACTGTTGTACTTCTATTTCTATCCCCAGTACCCAGCATGGTACTTTGTATTTAGTAGGTGTTTAATAAATGCTTCATTCATTCATTCATACATTCACAAACCCATCCCAAATCAGCTAACTTGAAGATACACACAGATTTGCACATGAATCCTCAAGGAAAGAAGTGGGAAGATTTTTCTCATTTGGGCACAACTGAGCTAGGGAAGTAAGAGAGGGCCCCATCTGTGGACAAATTAAAGGTGGAGCTATCCAGGACTGAACCTGACCTCCCTGTCAATTTCAGCTTCAGTGATTTCTGTGGATTAAGAATTTGTCTTCACAAGTTCTTGCAAAAGTGAGTTTCCTGAGACATCTCCTTAGGGCTTACACTCTGGGAACCAGAATGCAAAATGAAAACAGATATATAAATAGAAAGCAATTTGAAGGAGAGAGGGAACATTAAACAGTAGGGTGAATGAGGGCAGGTTTCACAGAGGAGATGGCCAGCTGCTCACTACATCCTGGAAAGCACTGGCACTGGAGGGAACATGTCTCTCATTTCACCTCCACTTTCACAAATGAGCTGTGTAATCTTGGGCAGGTCATTTAGCTCCTCTACAATTCAATTTTCTCATATGTAAAACAAAACAATCTCTAAACTCCTGTTCTGACATTCTATAGCTCCTTTGTTTCATGTGACTCTGAGGCTGGGATTTGCATTCTCTGCTAGCTCTCCTTTCATGAGCGAACCTCACCTCCCAGCATTTTCCCTACCATCCACTCCCCGAAAAAACTCCCTTCTGCCCTCACACCAGTACTGTCATTGTTGGTTAGACCAAGATCCTTTAAAAAACAAAAAAGATTTCGGTTTGGTGGGATTTTCAGGCTTTGGCAGACTAGAAATACTCTATACACCTTGGGGAAGTAGAGGAATAGACAGTATTTGCTCTCAAGGAGCTGGAAAGAAATGGAGACTATTTCCCACCATCCTTTTCCTTACAATTTTACAGAAATACATTCATTGTGCTGCTTAAATGAGCTTGGGTCAGAGTAAGAAGGATTTTCTTTCCAAAGTCACTGTAAACCTGAAGAAAGTTTGGCTTCCAGGACATCTGGCCACAAACAACACAGTACTGTATTTATATTCAAAGCATTACTAATTGCCTTGTTAACAGAGCTCCTCTCAAGAGAATGAAATTTAAGCAGAGAAATATCAAAGCTCGATTGAGAAAGAATTGATTTGATCCAGGGCCTGATAGTATTTCCAGCCACCAGTTTCAGAAGTCCCACTGTGCCAATAAAGCACATTTGAATGGTATTGCCAGGAGGATATGACCTGTCAGGGCAGATTTGCAAATAGGAAAGGAGGCAGAGGCCTTTCTTGTCTAGACATCTGATTAGTAGAAAATTGTAGGATTATGAAGATCTTGAATCTTGCTGGCTGCCATCTCTGAGGGAAGCCAAACCCACTATGGAAAGTCCTGAATGGGAGAAAAATGTATTTTCCATTTTTAAAAAATGATGAATGGAGCTTTCTGCCTTTCTACTCTGGCAATCAAATATGGATCAAGGGAACGGAGGCATCAAGTGAGTGCTCAAGTTTCTGACAGCTTAGGACCGTCTTGGATAAGTCTAAGGTGTCTACTTTGGTCATTTCAAACAAAGATGTTCAGGAATCCCAGCACTATTTTCATTGACCAAAAGTATTTTCTCTTTTGAGACCTCAGTTTGCTCATCCGCAAAATGACAACTTTGGACTTGATCCCTTTCGGGTCCCTCCCAGTTGTAATAAACTCCATGAACTCCATTTTTCCTCTGGTCAGAGCCTATTTGATGACCAAGGCTTTGCTGAAATCATAGACGCTGCCAGCAGAGGAGGAAACCAAGGCTCCTGAGCGAAGCTCCGATGGAGCCAAGTCAGGTCTGGTGGCTATTTGAAAAATGATGAGGATTGTGTCTCTGAAGGCCAGAGGAATAATCAGAACTCCTGAGGGGACACAAGGAGGGACTCTTCAAGAAGCCTGCAACTGAGTTCTTCTCTTAGCTTCTTAGATTTGAAATCAGAAAGTACAGGTTTGAATCTTGGCTCTTGGACAAATTGGACTAGATGATCTCATTCCAGGTGTGGAGAAAGGCCTTAACAAAGACTTAGAGATAAGAAGGAACATGACATATTCAAGAGACAGACTTGCCTGGTTATCGTAGAGATAAAGGGGAAAATAACTAGAGGTGCTGTTAGCATGGTAAAGCAAAGTGTTTTTGTTTTTCAATGTGGGGGAGAAACGTTTATGCTTGAGGGCAAAAGGACAGGAGCCAGTACAGAGGGAGTGAAGATGATGAAGATGGGATAAGTAGAGAAGTGAATTCCTTCAGGCGCTGTACAGGAATGGGACCCAGGACAAACACGACACAGGGTTAGATTTAGGCAAGTTTGAGAAAGTACTTCTGAGACAGATCAGCACTGGGTTAAGGACAACAGATGAAGCAGCTCACTCCAGACCACCATCTTAGTAAAACTGAAGAGGAGGCCAGAGACCAAAAATGGGGCAATAAGTTAAAATAATAAGAGAAGTAGAATCAATTTGGGACCAGCTGCTGAGGGCAGTGTGTTAGGGAGTTGATGAGAGAGAGATAAGGGCATTACCACTCAGTAATGAGGTTCCAGCTAAAGTTGGGTGGTATGAATGCCTCCTAGGCCAGGAAGGAAGAAGTATGTAATAAGGGAAGTGAATCATAACAGTGAAGTAATCACATGGGTAACTTGCTAGGTCCCATATTTGAAGAGATCATTTGCATCCTTTCAGATGATGTTTGGCAGCCTGTTCATGTAAACCAGGAGAAAGTTTGCCCTTTTCTATGCCCTTGGCAAATCATGGTCTTATCACACATACTGATCTCTTATTCTAACAAGGAAACAAGGACATTACCTTTCCTCATGTACTAATTTTCCAAATCAAGTTTGAACAAAGAATACACAAGTCTACAAAATGGTTAGTGTCATACTGGGTCTTGGTTGGCAACAGAACAGGGCAAGAGGCATGGAGTCAGGGGCAATGTCCAGTAATCAGGCAGAGGCTGGCACCACCCATCATTCAGACAAAATAGAGGTCAGGTCTAGAAAGGGCTCCGAAAGTACGGAAATGCTATAGAACCAACCAGTCTGGCAGGAGGTCAGGAAATATTAGCTAAGACAGAGAGGAACAGAAGTCAGGGATAAGGTAAGGAAAATGGAAAACAAAGGGAACAGACAAAAGAGACCTAAGCATAGGTTCTAGACAACACAAAGACAAGACCAAGTCAAAAACGCTAAATAACAAAAGATCAAGATTCCTCACTAGGAGAGCTAGAGACCTGGTTTCTTGTGTCACCTTTACCCCTTACTAGCTGTGTGACTCTGGGCAAATAACTTAACCTTGATGAACTTCAACTTCCTTATTTGTAAAATGAGGAGAATAATACCTGTCCTGCCTACCTCACTTCTAGACTCACTGGGATGTGGTACAGATCAAGATAAATGACATAATAATTCATTTAAACAAACATGTTAAGCACATATTGTACTGTAACAAGAGACTTGTAAAGGTAAATGATACAGTTCCTACCTTCACGGACCTTAGCCTTTCGAACATTGTGAAATGCTATATAAATATAAGGAATAATTATCATCATAACACCTTATATTTATGTGACACTTTACAATTTACAAAATGTTTTTCTCTTAGCTAAGTTTTTATCATCATAGCCCTGTGAGGTAGATTGGTAAGTAATTACTGTCCCCATTTTACATAATTGGAAACCAAAGCCTAGAGGTGTTAAGTGATTTGTCCATGGTGAGACAACATTAGGACCAGGACTTGGAACCAGTTCTTCTGACTCCAGTTCAGTTTTTCCACTGTGTCACACCACCCACCATTGGTTTTCATCATCGCCACTACCAACACCACCGCCATCATTCTAGGACTAGAGGAATGGACTCAAAGAAGCTGTGACTTTGCCCATAGATAGACAGAGGAACAGAATTCAGATCTTTTGACTTTTAATCTATGACCTTTTCTCACTAGTCTCCATCCGGCCCATTGCTAGTCTTGTGACCCTGGGCCAGTCACTTAACTTGCACCACAGTTTTGTTTCCTCATCTGTAAAATGAAAGCAACAATACTTGGTCTGCTATCCCACAGAGTTATTGTAAGGAAGACCCTTTGGAAACCTTAAAGTACTATGTGACTGAGGCACCAAGGTATGTAGTGCCAGACCTGGTGTCAGGATTCTCATCTTCCTGAGTTCAAATCTGGCCTCAGACACTTACTAGCTGGGTGACCCTGGGCAAGTCACTTAACTTTATTTGTCTCAGTTTCCTCATCTGTCAAATGAGCTGAATAAGGAAATGGCAAACCAGTCCAGTATCTCTGCCAAGAAAACCCCAGATGGAGTCACAAAGAGTAGGACACAATGAAAAAATAACTGAAGAATAACAAAAATGAGGCTACCACTTGTTGTTTTGAAAGCTGTTTGGCTTCCACCAATCCAAAGTGGGTTTGCTTTGTTACAATTCCCTTCACCAAAATCTCTGGAAGAACTACCTGAAGTGTCCTGAGCTACAGTGGTACCTGCTTCATGACTGCTAACGCATCAAGGCATAGTGACATTTTGGGGTCACACTGGGTCTCGGTTGGTAACAGATTTGGAGTCAGAAGACCTGACTTGCCACTTCTGTGACCTTGGACAAGTTATTCTCCGGCCTCAGTTTCTTTATCCACAAAACGATGGGGTTGGATTTAGGTGGCTTATAATGCTCTCTTCTGGCTTTTATATTCAAATAAATGATCTAGCTCAATCCTCTCATTTTTATACATGGGGAAGCTCAAGGTAAAGGAGCTTGCCTAGGGTCACAATGATAGTAAGTAACAGAACCAGGACTGGAACCCCAGTATGGGAGCTCCCCTTCCAGGGTTCTATTATCCTACACCCTGTTATTTCTTAGCTTCAGGAAAATAATATTTCTTTTACTTATCCCAGAAAACCAGAAATCCTAGAATAAACAAAAAGTATCCTACTTTGTGGTTTTCAAGTATCGTTCTTATGCTTAAAATACCCTCTCGGGTGTAATTCAGGCACTAACTTTGGAGTTGGAAGTTCTGTGTTAATGTTCCACTTCTTATGCTCACTGCCTTGTGACTTTGAATGAGTTGTAGTACCCCTATGGGCCTTCTTTTTCTCATGTTCTAGGATCCTATGACTTTGAACAGATAACTCACACACAAACGGGCACAGGTGAGGGGTTGGGGTAGGATAGCAGAGCCTCAGGGGAAGATGGATGGGTCTAGACTGGCAGATATTAAGGCACAAAAAAAGGCAGGTGAAGCAACTGGAAGGGGTGGAGGAAAAGTTGAAGACCATGTGAAGAACCAAGGACAAACATCCCCTTCATCAGTTGAAGTTGGACAGAGGAGACTCCCCTATCTTGTTGCCCAAAGTTCAAGGCATCAGGCAGCCCCCTGAGGCCCTGCAGGAGGAGCTTAATAGCAATTCATAAAGTTCTTGTAATCAGTTTAGTTACACAACAAAATTCAGATCAGAGCGAGGATTAATGGAGGAGGTTTTGAAAAGTTCTTTGAACTCCCAAGATGAAAGGTTTTATGTAAGTACAAAGAATGATCGCTGTATTAATTGTGACATAAACACATTATTTCACCTCAGCCAGAAGAGGGGAGGAAATGATCAGCTGCCAGCTGGGTGATCACTGGGGGCTTGGCATTACCTTCTACAGCGGCATTTCTCCCTTGTCTCTCAGAGAGAGATAAATGAAAAAAAATGCATCTGCTGACTACTTCTATATTAAGAAGGCCTTGTAGCACATGGCTCTCCAGCCTGGTTGGGGGCTCCTCCCCCATGGGCCACCCAGTGGACTTAGTGCATTCTAAACTCCAGGCTAATGGCTCTTAGCCTCTGAGGGCGGGGATGAGCCTGACGTAATCCGAAGAGTGGTCAGAAACTTGGGAGCCTTCCCGGCCCGCCCACCTGCCCACATCCCAGCACCCCACTGCTCTATACGTTATTGTTCACAGATGGCAGTTGTCAGACCCCGTCAGCTTCACACGCACATCCGCATTCCTGAAATACATAACGGCCTGTGCTTTACCTTCTAGGGCCCTCCATTCAATAGCATGTCAAGTCCCTTCAGTCTCACCCAGCCTTAAAATCTTCTCACCCACTTACTGGCTTTGCATTTAGGGGAACTGCAGCATTATTGCACTTTAAATATTTAAAGGGGGCAGAAAGGCAAGTGTCTGTAGAATTCATTAAGCTGGGAGGGCAGAGCCAAATGAGCATCATTTATTAGTTCAATAATGGAAGTCAGGAGTGCCTGCCTACAATTCTTGTAGGGGTGAGACTCTTTGTCAAAAATGCTGCATATAACGTAGACCAAGTGTCCGCTGCCATAGCACATAATGACCTGTGGAGGTAGTTTTCATTGGCACCTGGCCTGGATTCTAATACAAACTGTTTATCATCCCCTCCAGACTGGTCCTCCCACCTGTCACTAAGTCTGAATCTCTCAAACTTGGCCTGAATTTTATGGCACAGCATCTCAGAGGGTCACCACATTGGAAATGTAGCCTAAACTAGCTTAGGGAAGTCTTATAATCGCAGACTCCCTTATAACTAGATGCTGACTGCCCAGTCAATAGAGCATAAACACAACTGGCAAAACACCAAGTAGATGAAAATGAGAATGAGGTGGATAGATAGTATCATGGAAACAATGAGCATGAACTTGGACAGACTTCAAGAGATAGTAGAGGATAGTAGGGCCTGGCATGCTATGGTCCATGGGTTACAAAGAGTATGACATAACTCAACAAATACAACAATAAAATACCTAACTTCTGAGAGCTGATCCAGCCATTCTGGAGAGCAATTTGGAACTATGCCCAAAGGGCTGTAAAAATGTGCATACCCTTTAACCAAGCAATAGGACTTCTAGGACTGTATCCCAAAGAGATCATAAAAATGAGAAAAGGACCCACGTGTACAAAAATATTTATAGCAGCTCTTTTTGTGGTGGCCAAGAACTAGAAATCAAGGGCGTTCCCATCAACTGGGGAATGGTAGAATAAGTTGTGGTATATGAATGTAATGGAATACTATTGTGTTATAAGAAATGATGAACAGACAGCCTTCAGAAAGTCCTGGAAAGACTTATATGAACTGCTGCTGAGTGAAGTGGGCAGAACCAGGACAACATTGTTCACAGAAAGCCACAGTGTTCGATGACTGATTTGGTGGACTTAGCCCTTCTCAGCAATGCAAGGACCTAAATCATTCCAAAGGACTTATGATGGAAAATGCCATCCACATGCAGAGAAAGAACTATGGAGTTGGAATACAGAGCAAAGTCAACAGTTTTCTTTTTCGTTTTATTTTGTTTTTTCTTTCTCCTGGTTTCTCCCACTCATTATAATTCTTCTATGCAACATGACTGATGTGAAAATGTGTTTGATAAGAATGTATGTGAAGGGCCCACATCAAATTGCATGCCCTCTTGGGGAGGTAATGGAGAGTGCGGCGGGGGGAGGGAGGGGGAGAAAATTTAAAACTTATGGAAGTGAATGTTGAAAACCAAAAATAAATAAATTGGAAAAAAATACCTAGCTCCAAGGCCACATCCCTTTCCAAGGGTTGGGAAAGGTACCAGGAAAGGTACACAGAAATTCTTTACATTTATAGCAGCCCAGAGAATGAAAGGCCAGGTTCCAGTGAGAGCAAGATAAGACCCTAAGAAAAAAGAAAACCCCTCTCTTATTCCAGTAGCTCCAAAAATATATCATAAAGTAATTCTTTCAGACTTACCTGATGGCACCTACTATTCCTGGCCTCATTTATGACTGAGAAGATTCTCAAATTGTCAACAAATACTACCAAGGAAAATCTGGTGTGTCTGGGGAGCTGCTTTGGGAACTTTGCCAAAAACAAGAATTATACAAGACTAAGACCAAGACTGAGAGTACGTATCACTGCCTTGGATTACCTTGTGCAAATCATAAGGTGTGGGTGATTCCAGGGGCAAAGCAGTCTTTCTTATATAGGAACCATGTTTTAAATCTGACCACTCAATTTCAGGAACTGATGTCTTGTCTAGGGCAGATGTCCCTTTGGATTTGAGGGTGTCAGCAAAACAAGACTACCAAAAAGTAGATCTGGCAATTACCATGTTTCATCAAGCTGACAATGGGGAGTATGGATGCCATGGAGAGACGATGACTTCATTCTTCATGAGGACTTGTGGCTGAGTGGATGACTTATATTTTGCTTTTATGTTGGCAGCTGGGCTATAAATCCACCATTTTGCTGGCTTACTATCAACAACACTGTGACCTACATTTGTCTTTTGTTGGATATTCTTGACCCAGTGCATAATGGATCTTGTTCTGTACTTGTTCAAGTCCTTGGTTTGAGTCTCAAATGCAATCTAGCCTTATGACCCTAGGCAAGTCATTTAACCTCTATACTTCGATTTACTCATTTGGGTATTGGAGATTCATAACGCACAGAATTGTTCTGAGGTTCCAATGAGATAATGTACTTTAAACAGGAAGTTGTAGAGAGATTAGCCATCATTGTAAACAAATGCAAGATGAACTCTTGCTTAGTGTAGCGAAGGTGTTACGTTCTGAACCTTTCTAGCTTAACGAATACCTTGTTTTTTATGGGGAAAAAAAGATAAAATCACCCACTGAAATGCCTCTAACTGAGAAAACTCCTGGAAATACAGACGATTCAGTTAAGCATTTCCGCTATCTCAAGGATCAGTTGAGTCTTTGACATTCTTGTCAAGCACCAGAGTCTGCTCCACTATAGTGACTTCTGACAAGTAGCATCTTCTCTGCTGTCTTCTTAAATCAGCCTCTACCTAAGACACCTTTTTATATGTAATGCAGTGCAAGACAGCTCAGCTTAACTTGCAATGCTGATTTAGTTAATTGATCTTAGCTTCACTGCTATCCTTGGCCCTAGTGGTGATAACCAGTCACCATCAACAGTACAGTGGATAGAGCACTGGACTTCAAGTAGGTCAGAAAAACTGAGTTCAAATCTAGCCTCATACTCTTACTGGCTATGTGACCCTAAGTCACTTATCTGCTATCTGCCTTAGTTTCCTTATCTCTAAAAGGAGATAATAATAGTGTGTGTGTGTGTGTGTGTGTGTGTGTGTGTATACATGAGCGTTGTTGTGAGGATCAAATAATATTTGTAAGCATTTTGCTAATCTTAAAGTGCCATATACATGGTAGCTATTATTGATAGCATCAATAACACACAAGAAGTCAATATTCAAATTGGTGGCCATAGCAAATTAAGAATGCCTAGCCTCTCACCTCCCATCTGTCTGATTTGTTGATACGACAAAAAAAGGAAAATGATAAATGTTGGAGAAGATGTGGGAAAATTGGAACACTAATGCATTGTGAGGTGGAGTTGTGCATTGATCCAATTCTGGATCAGTTTGGAGAGCAATTTGGAACTATGTCCAAAGGGCTATAAAACTATGGCATTGATCCAACAATGCTACTACTAGGTCTATATCCCAAAGAGATCATAAAAAAGGGCAAAGGACCCACACGTACAAAAAACATTCATAGTAGCTCTTTTTCTGGTGGCTAAGAAGTGGAAATTGAGGGAACGGCCATCAATTGGGGCATGGCTGAGCAAGCTGTGGTATATGAATGCAATGGAACACTACTGTTCTATAAGAAATGAGGAGCAGGCAGATTTCAGAAAAACCTGGAAAGATTTCCATGGACTGATGCTGAGTGAAGTGAGCAGAACCAGGAGAACATTGTGCACAGGAACAGCAGCCTCTTCAAGAGCCAGAATTTGAGGTGTCATGTTGCTAAGAGCACTGACTCAGCCTGCTGTAGAGATATTTCCCATGAAGCTAGATTCTCCTAGTGCTACAGCTATCCTTCTTTTGTAGTAAAATAGCATTCTTTAGAAATTGTATTAAGTATTAGGATGTCAACATGAATAGATGAGAAAACTGAGGATCATGAAAATGAAGCAACTTGTCCAAGATTACTCAGCTCTTTAGTAGCACTATGCATGCTAGAATCCAACTCTTAGTTTATGGAGTTCAGAACTAGAAAGCACCTAGATCACCTGGTACATTATTTTAGTCCAAACCCTTCATACAATAAATCAGACAAGGGGCCCAGGTGGTCTTGGTGACATGTTCAGAGCAGAGGTAAGATTTGAATTCAAATTCTTTGACTCCAAATGTTCTTTTCTATTTCATCAAGTCTTCAGGCTGCTTTAATGGAAACAAACAAACAACAACACTGGGAAGGAGTAAGGAGTCCTTGGTTCTAGACTTGGATCATATACTTAACTAGCTGTATGGCCTTGGAAAAGCACTCTATGTCTCTGTGTTTAAGCTCCCTTATGGACAAAATGAAGTTGAACTAGGTGATCACTAAAATTCTGTGAGTCCTATTACTCTGTCTCATTGGATTCAATTTCCTTATATATAAAATGAGAGAATTGAACTAGCTAATCTTTATGACCACTCCCAACTCCCACACCCTGTTTTAGATTCTTTTGGGTGAGAGATGGACCTTTGAAAATTGAAAATCCCAGTTGTCTTTCCATCTTAAAAACAACAGATGGGTGTATGACTTATTTCAACGCACTTTACCTGATGTTGCCAAATGAATTCTCAGAAAGAGTTCAGTGGCGTTGGCCTCCTTCCATTTGTTAGGTTTAATTTAGGGCTTGAAGTCAAATGGGAGAAATGTTTTCCTTTAAGTCTGCTGTAGGCTGTCCAAGACTATTCTAATCAATTTAAATTGTACTTTCCATTTGAGGGATGTTTAAGCACTTTAGAAGTTCTTCCATCATGAAGACTTCAGGTTTTACTGGTTTGAATTCTCCATGTCAGTAGTGCAGGGCTACCTAATTCCCAAAAATTACTTCATGGAATTAATAATAGTGAAAGAGGGAGGAAGGAAGGGACACTGTGATTCCTTGGAGAAAATTAGGGGCACCTCTCACAATACTGACTTCAGGAGAACCAGCTTTGAAAATGATTAAGGGAATGAAGAGAAATGTTGTCTTTCTTGCAAGACACACAGTAAATGTGGCTAATCAAGCATGGAGCCAGAAGGGAAATGTCAATGTGCAGACGTGTGTGTGTGTGTGTGTGTGTGTGTGTGTGTGTGTGTGTGTGTGTGTGTGTACATCTGCACAAGCACATGCATGGGAAGTGGTGGGTATGCAGCTAAAAGAATCCAAACCATGCGATGACTGACTTTAAGGGACTTCAAAGGCTTTAAAAAAGGACAACTGATGACAACTAAAGTTCATAATTTTAAAAAATGGGCGTGGGGCCCAATGGGAATTAAGTGACTTGCCCAGGGTCACACAGCCAGAGATAGTTTAGTTGTTTTTCTCTTCCTTTGAGAAGCAAATTATAAAGGGTTTCAAAATAAGAATGCTTTCAGGACCATGCAAGTAGGAGGCCTTTATTCCTACTATGTTGAGAAGCCTCTTCCTCTCCTCTGTTCCTGTGAGTTTGTGTTATTCCATAAGGAACCCACCTGATCAGGTCTAGGACCTGGGGTGGTACATCTCCTTAGCATCAAGATCACATTTCTTTCCTCTTTGCTCATTGGCATTTTCCAATTTTTTCTTCCTCCTTTCCCCACTCAGAGCCCTTCTTTATACCAGAGAATAATTATCTTTCTGGGATGGATAGAGGCAACTGAAGAGCTGACTTTAGTCGGTCAGATTGTGAGAGAGAGAATTCCTGGTGAGAACCTGCCCTCAAACTAAGGTGGTTTGCTTCCTACCTAGGAAGCATTTTCCTATTACTTGCCTTATCCGTGTAGCACCTAGGAGAGAAGTAAATACCATCCTTCTTAGATGCTTAAGTGTCTCTAATTAATCCTCTTAATAGGGGCCTAAACAAGAGGATAAGGCTTAATATAATGCTGCAAGATTACATGAAAAAGCGTTTCCTAAAAGTTAACGTTGGAGAGGTTTCAATCTGACCATTCTGGAAAATAGTTTGAAATTATGCTAAGAAAACCTTTGAGCCAGAGATCCCACTACTAGGCACACATATATATATATATATATGAAGAGAGAGAGAGGGAGAGAGAGAGAGAGAGAGAGAGAGAACGAGGTCCTATTTATATTATAGGAGCACTTTTTGTGTTAGCAAAGAACTAGAAACTAAATAGGTACTGATCAGCTGGGGACTGGTTATATATAATGTGATATATTAATGTGATGAAATATTACTGCTCCATAAGAAACAATGAATATGAAGATTTCAGGAAGCATGAGAAGACTTAGATGAACTGATACAAAGTAAAGAATGCAGAACCAGAACAAAAATAAGCATATGCTGGAACTATAGCAATATGAAGGGAAAAAAAAACCCCCAAACCCCAAAGAAGTACAGCTGAACACCGTCTAATTATAATTACCAAGTGTGGTCACCAGAATATCTATGTGCATGTACCTCCTTCCCTTCTTTAGAAAGATGGGACAATGGATAAGGAACTCTGCATATACTCTCAGATTTAATTGATTTGTTGGTTAGTTTTGTTGAACAGCCTTCTTTTTTCTTTCTTTGTAATAAAGGATGACTCTCTAATGGGGAGGAGAGAAGGCTATATTTGGAAATGAAGATGCAAAGTCAACATATGTCAAATAAAAATTAAAAGGAAAAAGCATTCTCCAAACTTTAGATGGCATGTCTTGGTTTTAAGCAAATGTATACTTTGGAACTGACTTGGATATTCTCACTCATTCTACCAGGAAAAAGATTTAGAGCAAGCAATTTTCAGAAAATCCATTAGCCCATGAGAGAGGGCTATGATTTTCTGATTCGTTACCTAAATTTATGAGGGCTCATTAAAGGAAATCCAGATATTTGCAGCCGT